>NC_055965.1:34271690-34311690 GCF_018492685.1 Alosa sapidissima
TCTAAGATGATAATAAAATGTATACCCACCTTAATGTGTGTATTTTGCAGTTAAAACTGGACAGTCCTTTTGAGAGAAGCTGAACTCCAGAATCCCCCAGGTCATTGTCACTCAAGTCCAGCTGTAGTAGGGAGTTTGCTGATTGTAGAACTGAAGCAACAATCTCACAGGATTTATCTGAGAGTTTACAGTCAGCAAATCTGCAACAACATTTGACAGAATTATGACAGAACTCAACATATCACTATGCAAGGTTACTTTGAATCAAATCGACTAAATGTAGTGAAATGCACAGAAAATGGTACCAGTGTAAACAGTTGACGCTGCATTTAGATTAGCTGATTATTGATTGATTCATGATTCATTTGTTGCCTGTAGTGAGGACTACAGAGTCCTTCTGCAGTAACAGTAACAGGACACATACTGTAGCCTACTTGTAAACAACACTAGAATTACAGGGATGCAATTCTATGTATCCTCATTTATGTAAATGTAAGTATGTTTAAATAAATAAACACAAAAAATAAATAAATAAATAAATAAATAAATAAATCCAGACTACATCTTGATGTTTCTGGTTCTCTAGATTACATACTGAAGTGTTTCAACTTTGCGATGAGGATCCTTCAGTGTAGAGGATAACAGCTTCTGTGCTGATCCTCCAGAATGTCTGTTCCACTAGGTCGCTAATCATGTGTAAAACAAACCGTAAGCTACAGTACCTTTTAGGCGACACACAAACACAACACACACTTAGCAGGGCCAGCAGCGGAGACTGGTCACTGGTGGGCAGGGAAGACGCGAGGCGACCGTTGCCCTGACAATCGCTGTTGAGTTGGGAAGGTTGGCTGCGCGTGCGATGAGCTTCCAGGCTAACGGTTTCCACTCGAGGCTTTTCCAACGTCCACCAAGTTGTAATGTTAACGTTAACTTAGTCTCACTATGGCAGACTCCCTCTTCTCTGTCCTTCCCGATCAACAGTACCAGTACCAGTAACAGTACCAACAGCTCCCAAGACGTTTGTACCGGAAAGTGTTAATACTCTCTTGCTGATCTAGTTAGCACTAGAGCTAGCACTTACCGCTTCAGTCACCAAATGACTAACGTTAACGTCTTCCCTCAAACTGCCACATCCAGCTACTACTGCTAACCTCCGCAATGTCGACTCAACAGACTCATACTGAAAATAATACGTGACTATTGACCTCAGTGACTGTACGACCTAACTTTACTACAGTAGACTGAACTGTTATGACAGCTTGTAGCCTTTTTAGTAACTTTTTCATCCCACTGTCAAAACCGTGTAGCTTCATGTCTTCTCTGTTTTCCAACTGTCCCGGTTGCTAGGCAGCGACTGCGAGTGCGACGTCACCCAAACCCCACGGGTTTCCCGTTTACCAACAAAACTAGATGCGCGCGCAGCCGTGGGGCAGAAGACGCTTGGTGGCCGTCCACAACGTTATAAACTTAACCTAAATAGTCGGCTGCTGTAAGCTACAATCAGATTTTTTTGTATACCCCTGTTGTCTCAATGATAATAACATCTCATTTCAGACTATATTTCAGAGTTTGCCGTTCATTTGCATTATTAATATAACCTCGTATTTTGTCATTTTTGGCGAAGACATGCATTCCGTTAGGGATATTGAACATATTGAACAATCTAACCATGGTGATTTCGAATTGGTGCAGTTTTCAGCACAAAAACTCATTTTATTCTTTTCATGGAGAGCATTGTTGCGCACGCATGTTTTTGTGACGTTGCATAGAAATCCATACATAAATAATATTTATCCCATTACTTAAAACATACATCAACTCAGTTACATAACACATGCACAGGCTATGATATGTTAAAAGTCTGCTAAGAGGGCATAGCCTTAGAGACTGATCTGCAGCACTTGTCAGCATAGCCTATAAAACTATGGCAGGCTGCACTGCATCCTGGGTTCAAATGCCTAAATAGCCTATTCTAAACTAACATGATGCACATTCCATTTCTGTGAATGAACATAATTTTTCTTTTCATGCACATCATGTGCATCGAGAAGTTCTCTGTTCATTGTTGCAGCGAGATTCCATTCTATAGAGCCCGCCGAAAAAAATCATCACACCTTAAAAGGGCTTCAATGAATTAACAGGGACACCATGTCACCATGCTGATTATATTGCTAATTATAACAACAGTGTGCGGGGACTGATATTGTACGCCTATCTTGCCAGTGGCAGGGGGGTTGCTGTCATCACCCCACATTTCATGAACTGAAATGAAAAGTTAGGGATTAGGGATTTCAATTAATAGTACCCACCAGGGTCGGAGTGGGGCCACTTTTCAGCCCGGGAGTTTCACGCCCAAGACCGGCCCACTTTTTTAGTGGTGGTGGAAATTAGATAAATAGAAGCAACATTTCAGCTCTTACTATCCTGTAGTTTTTATTAATAGGCTACCAATATTCCACTATTCCACAAGGATAGGTTGATAATGTTGATAACAAAAACAGGAAGGAAGAAATAAAGCATTTGAAATGTATCCCAAAATTCCACTAAGAGGCATATTGAACTATTGTTTACATGTTTTTTTTTGCATGGGTCAGCTATCATGTTGTTGTTTGGTGATTTGCTCCTTTACTACACCCACTTCTGAGCAAACAAGCCATATAGGTTGATCATGTAGCTACTGCAGTCATATACAGTTCTTTCTTACATAAAATAACTTTAATTCATATGGTTAACACTATTATCCTTCCTACTTGTCCCTGTAGTCATAGCTAATTTCGGGCTGATCATTTTCAGCGGGGGACTGGCTGATCTGCTGCTCAGAGGTTTTTGTTTTTAGGCCTAGACTACTGCATACAGATCAAGCTTGACCCACTGTAAAATATCAAATGAGTCCTTTCAGTATACTAAGTCCTTCCTTAGTATTTTCAGTGTAATTGTACTACTAAGGTCTTTGGTCATTGTAAGGGCCCTCTATTATGCTAGGCTATATCGTTTTCAAGACAACAGGCTACCCATATCTATTATGCTAGGCTATATCGTTTTCAAGACAACAGGCTACCCATATCTATTATGCTAGGCTATATCGTTTTCATATCGTTTTCAAGACAACAGGCTACCCATATCTGGGAAAATATGATGATCATGCATGCATATATATTATGTCAGCCTTTATGTCAAGTGAAAATACTTTGTGTCTCATGATTGTTGCATTCATGTCACCTGAAGCATGCTGGTAGAAATATCTATTCAAAAGCACAGTTGCTTGGACTGCTATTAGGCTACATTAGAATTTCAGCCCAAAGTTGGATACCATGTAGAAATTTGCTGCAATTTCAAAACTCAGGAACGGGAACGGCTACTGTACAATAGAATGCTTCATATTGTCGTGTTCGGTAAGGTCTGCTGTTTATTCTGATAGCCTATATGATTTACCATGCGTTGAGTTTGTGAGATACTGTATACCACCGACAGTAATGGGTGGAGAAGGACGAAGTGCTGTGTGCTGTGAATGCAAATATGATGAAATGTCATGTATGCCCAACGTTAATTTTCACGTGAACCGTTTTTCACAGCACCTAGCCGCTAATATCACTGGAAAGCTCCAGTTCCGCTCTTTTGTTTGACATCTTGATTTATGTGAGATAAGTACTCCGAGAGCTATTCAGCAGAGAATAATAGATGTGAATTCGGACGCATATATTATGACCGCCGCGCAGCAAAGCTTTTTTCGTTTTGATCTGTAGCCCCCCCCCCCGCTGGACTGGACCCCCCGAAAGGAGGGTAGGGCAGACAGTTTTCTGTGAATATCTCGAGAACCGTAGGGTTTAGGAGGACCATTTTTTTTGTATGTTGATCTCAAAGGGCCATGTCAACCCATTCCATAACCACTAATTTTCATGTATAGCGCCACCTAGTTAACTCATTGAATGCCAAGCTGTTTTCGGGAGCTTTGTCCTAGAGTGCCAGCAATCTAGACCATTGTTGATGATTTTTGTACAGCCACAGCATATTCTGTGTTATAGCTATGAACACATACAATAGCTTGATTAAAAGGTGAGGCTTTAAGCTCTCGGTGGGTGCAAACCGTGTATTTCTACGCGCCTCTGTTCCTGAGAAATCCCAAGCTAAACAGTGGCTAGTTTTCATCAAAATCGCTGTTTTTTTTCTAGAAATGGAGATATAACGTCTTTCATGAAATATGAAGTGTTGCCTGTTACTTACTTGTGTAAACGTTCCGGGAAGTGATCAGCGAGACCTGGCGAGACTGCCACCTAGTGATAGACCCACGAAAATGGCCTGGTTTTGACCTGACGTGCATGCGTCATTGATTCGACCCAAAGCGGCAACCGAGTTATGATAAAATGTCCAGATAAAATGTCCAGATTGTGCGTTTTCATGAGTTTCACGATCGTCATATATTTCATTTCAATTCATCACAGAGTTCCCAAAATCACATATAAGGTGTGTTAGAGTGTCTAGTTTCGTAATAAAAAAAAAAAGCTAAAAACGTAATATTACGTTTATGGCACTCAACGCATTGGCACTCAATGAGTTAAACACAAAAAAGTAAAAATGAGGTGTTGTAATCGCCGGTATCTGTGACCAAACATAGTCAAAACTGCACAAAATTGGAAGTGTAGGATCATTATGACACCCTCTGAATGCATAGCAAGTTTCGTGGAATTCCGTTCATGGGGAGCCACATAATAAATTAATTTATGTTACTATACACCAACTGGCCTGTAGGTGGCCAGAGACAGTTTTCTGTGAATATCTCGAAAACCGTAGGGCCATTACCACTTATTTCATGTATAGCGCCCCCTAGTTAAAAATTAAAAAGCAAAACATTAGGTGTTTTCATCACAAAATCTCTGGCTGACATGGTCAAAACTGCACGAAATTGAAAGTGTAGGATCATTATTACACCCTCCGAATGCATGCCAAGTTTCGTGGACTTTCGTTCATGGGGGGGCCTTACAATAAAATAATTTATGTGTACATTTAGTGACCGTACACCAACAAGGATTCCCGGGACACTGAAAGACTGGGGTGCACGAAACTTGGTGGGCATGTAACCCCACATGGATAGCATGGAACCATTGTTTTTCGTTTTGATCTGTAGCCCCCCCGCTGGACTGGACCCCCCGAAAGGAGGGTAGGGCCTAGGATGACTTTTTTGCGTATGTTTGCCTCCAGGGGTCATGTAAACCCATTCCATATGCACACATGTGCATAAACAGATACACACGCACACACATACATTCAGAGTAATCCTATGTATGACACATACTCACACAGTAGACATATATACGCATGCATGCACATGCACACACACAGGCACATAAACAGGCAAACACACAAGCACATGCACATGCACACCCACACACCCATAAACATAAACACGCACACATGCACACAATTCAAGAATTTCTCAGAATTATGAACAGGCAAGATGGGGGTGGGGTTGTATAAAATGTATATTACATGTGAAATCTATGAACTAATCATGTTTTGGTACTTGTTGTCTAGCAGATACCAGTGAGAATTGAGTGTGCATAATGCAATTCAATGAGACGGTTAGAATCATATATGCCTTTCAGCGTGACTTATTTTTGTGGAAAACATGTGCTTGACTGGGCGGCGGTCATATTTTGTACCGCTCTGCGGTACACCTAGTTACTATATATTTTTAGAGGGCTTTTGATCATCTTAGGGTGGCTTCAGCTCCCCCAAAATAGGTCTAACGACGTCCTTGTGTGAAATGATGGTTAGGTGGTGGGGAAAGCTGTCTGTGGTGGAGTTCTCACTCTTGAAAACCTGGGAAAGTCTGATGTAACGTAAATTCTTTGTGACTTTGGCATATAGGGCCTAATGAGACATATCTCATATACAATATCATACAATACAATATCATACATTGTGTCAGCCTTTTCTGCTTGTCATTTTACTTATGACATCGCTGACATCGGAACCCTATAAAAAGTCATTATTTAATTGGTCAGGAACTCTATTGCATACGAAATTTCACATCAAACGAGACAGTTTCGAATGTTTTTTTTTTTATTATTGCATTTTTTTTTTTCATTTTCATTTCGTCCTCAGTGAGTACAGACTAATTAGAATAACTGTGTTTATTAACCTGCTTAATTTTGTGTGAATTTCATCCGAAAAATTGGACTTGGTGTAGACAGTCCTTAAGACACATAAAACACCAACCAAACCATAATGTGCCACACTAGTCCTAATAATAATCCTTTACAAAGACATGTCTAACACCAACCTTAATGTCTGCAGTTTGCGGTTAGGACTAGACAGTCCCTTAGAGAGAAGCTGAACTCCAGAATCCCCCAGGTCATTGTGACTTAGGTCCAGCTCTGTCAGGGAGTTTGGTGACTGTAGAACAGCAGCCACAATTCCACAGGACTTCTCTGAGAGTTTGCATTCAGCAAGTCTGCATAACAACAAAAAATAAAGACAAAGTATTGCAGAGATGGATAAATCTAAGGGATACAATGTGCCCCGATAAATCAACACAATCAAGTGATCACATACATTCACAGTAAACATACGTATAACACATACACACACAGTAGACATATGTATGCATGCATGCACATGCACACACACAGGCACACCCACAAGGACATGCACGCACGCACACGCACACACACACACACACACACACACAAACAAACACGAACATGCACACAATTCAAGAATTTCTCAGAATTATGAGCAGGCAAGATGGAGGTGGGGTTGTATAAAATGTATTTTACATGTGAAATCTATGAACTAATCATGTTTTCATACTTGTTGTCTAGCAGATACCAGTGAGAATTGAGTGTGCATAATGCAATTCAGTGAGACGGTTAGAATCATATATGCCTTTCACCTTTTGTTTTTAGCCAGCGGCCAGACCAGTAGATACCCTGACTTTGCTGAATTACTGAAGCTAAGCAGGCTTAGTAAGTACTTGGATAAGAAACCTCCTTGCAAGAGTAGGTTCCTGCTGGAAGTGGTGTTGGTGGCTGGCCAGTAGGTGGCACTCTTCCCTGTGGCCAAA
Source organism: Alosa sapidissima (assembly GCF_018492685.1). NCBI lineage: Eukaryota > Metazoa > Chordata > Actinopteri > Clupeiformes > Clupeidae > Alosa > Alosa sapidissima. The sequence goes on from NC_055965.1 coordinate 34,278,754, forward strand.
AGCCACCAAACAAATATCAATCCCAATGTCAATAGACTACAGAACTGCTCCAGTGCTCTAAATAAATGTGCAGGCACCATGTAAAACACACTGTACTTGGCCTCTGGCCTCGTGCCTAATTGCAAATAACAGCCATGGTGATATCTGCTACCGATGCCACTCTCACTCGTGCCATATTACTTTATTGTAACATAATGGGTCACGGACTAGACCAATCCAGAAACAGATTTTGAAACTCTAAGCATAAGCAATAAGGTTCAGCATGTTCAATGCTACTTTTTGGTGCTGACCAATTGATGTTATATTGTCATGGTTTTTCTCCCTAATCAGGAAATCTAAGATGATAATAAAATGTATACCCACCTTAATGTGTGTATTTTGCAGTTAAAACTGGACAGTCCTTTTGAGAGAAGCTGAACTCCAGAATCCCCCAGGTCATTGTCACTCAAGTCCAGCTGTAGTAGGGAGTTTGCTGATTGTAGAACTGAAGCAACAATCTCACAGGATTTATCTGAGAGTTTACAGTCAGCAAATCTGCAACAACATTTGACAGAATTATGACAGAACTCAACATATCACTATGCAAGGTTACTTTGAATCAAATCGACTAAATGTAGTGAAATGCACAGAAAATGGTACCAGTGTAAACAGTTGACGCTGCATTTAGATTAGCTGATTATTGATTGATTCATGATTCATTTGTTGCCTGTAGTGAGGACTACAGAGTCCTTCTGCAGTAACAGTAACAGGACACATACTGTAGCCTACTTGTAAACAACACTAGAATTACAGGGATGCAATTCTATGTATCCTCATTTATGTAAATGTAAGTATGTTTAAATAAATAAACACAAAAAATAAATAAATAAATAAATAAATCCAGACTACATCTTGATGTTTCTGGTTCTCTAGATTACATACTGAAGTGTTTCAACTTTGCGGTGAGGATCCTTCAGTGTAGAGGATAACAGCTTCTGTGCTGATCCTCCAGAATGTCTGTTCCACTAGGTCGCTAATCATGTGTAAAACAAACCGTAAGCTACAGTACCTTTTAGGCGACACACAAACACAACACACACTTAGCAGGGCCAGCAGCGGAGACTGGTCACTGGTGGGCAGGGAAGACGCGAGGCGACCGTTGCCCTGACAATCGCTGTGGAGTTGGGAAGGTTGGCTGCGCGTGCGATGAGCTTCCAGGCTAACGGTTTCCACTCGAGGCTTTTCCAACGTCCACCAAGTTGTAATGTTAACGTTAACTTAGTCTCACTATGGCAGACTCCCTCTTCTCTGTCCTTCCCGATCAACAGTAAACAGCTCCCAAGACGTTTGTACCGGAATGTGTTAATACTCTCTTGCTGATCTAGTTAGCACTAGAGCTAGCACTTACCGCTTCAGTCACCAAATGACTAACGTTAACGTCTTCCCTCAAACAACTGCCACATCCAGCTACTACTAACCTCCGCAATGTCGACTCAACAGACTCATACTGAAAATAATACGTGACTATCGACCTCAGTGACTGTACGACCTAACTTTACTACAGTAGACTGAACTGTTATGACAGCTTGTAGCCTTTTTAGTAACTTTTTCATCCCACTGTCAAAACCGTGTAGCTTCATGTCTTCTCTGTTTTCCAACTGTCCCGGTTGCTAGGCAGCGACTGCGAGTGCGACGTCACCCAAACCCCACGGGTTTCCCGTTTACCAACAAAACTAGATGCGCGCGCAGCCGTGGGGCAGAAGACGCTTGGTGGCCGTCCACAACGTTATAAACTTAACCTAAATAGTCGGCTGCTGTAAGCTACAATCAGATTTTTTTGTATACCCCTGTTGTCTCAATGATAATAACATCTCATTTCAGACTATATTTCAGAGTTTGCCGTTCATTTGCATTATTAATATAACCTCGTATTTTGTCATTTTTGGCGAAGACATGCATTCCTTTAGGGATATTGAACATATTGAACAATCTAACCATCGTGATTTCGAATTGGTGCAGTTTTCAGCACAAAAACTCATTTTATTATTTTCATGGAGAGCATTGTTGCGCACGCATGTTTTTGTGACTTTGCATAGAAATCCATACATAAATAATATTTATCCCATTACTTAAAACATACATCAACTCAGTTACATAACACATGCACAGGCTATGATATGTTAAAAGTCTGCTAAGAGGGCATAGCCTTAGAGACTGATCTGCAGCACTTGTCAGCATAGCCTATAAAACTATGGCAGGCTGCACTGCATCCTGGGTTCAAATGCCTAAATAGCCTATTCTAAACTAACATGATGCACATTCCATTTCTGTGAATAAACATAGTTTTTCTTTTCATGCACATCATGTGCATCGAGAAGTTCTCTGTTCATTGTTGCAGCGAGATTCCATTCTATAGAGCCTGCCGAAAAAAATCATCACACCTTAAAAGGGCTTCAATGAATTAACAGGGACACCATGTCACCATGCTGATTATATTGCTAATTATAACAACAGTGTGCGGGGACTGATATTGTACGCCTATCTTGCCAGTGGCAGGGGGGGTTGCTGTCATCACCCCACATTTCATGAACTGTTGTGAAGTTAGGGATTAGGGATTTCAATTAATAGTACCCACCAGTGCCGGAGTGGGGCCACTTTTCAGCCCGGGAGTTTCACGCCCAAGACCGGCCCACTTTTTTAGTGGTGGTGGAAATTAGATAAATAAAGCAACATTTCAGCTCTTACTATCCTGTAGTTTTTATTAGTAGGCTACCAATATTCCACTATTCCACAAGGATAGGTTGATAAGGTTGATAACAAAAACAGGAAGGAAGAAATAAAGCATTTGAAATGTATCCCAAAATTCCACTAAGAGGCATATTGAACTATTGTTTACATGTTTTTTTTTGCATGGGTCAGCTATCATGTTGTTGTTTGGTGATTTGCTCCTTTACTACACCCACTTCTGAGCAAACAAGGCATATAGGTTGATCATGTAGCTACTGCAGTCATATACAGTTCTTTCTTACATAAAATAACTTTAATTCATATGGTTAACACTATTATCCTTCCTACTTGTCCCTGTAGTCGTAGCTAATTTCGGGCTGATCATTTTCAGCGGGGGACTGGCTGATCTGCTGCTCAGAGGTTTTTGTTTTTAGGCCTAGACTACTGCATACAGATCAAGCTTGACCCACTGTAAAATATCAAATTAGTCCTTTCAGTATACTAAGTCCTTCCTTAGTATTTTCAGTGTAATTGTACTACTAAGGTCTGTGGTCATTGTAAGGGCCCTCTATTATGCTAGGCTATATCGTTTTCAAGACAACAGGCTACCCATATCTATTATGCTAGGCTATATCGTTTTCAAGACAACAGGCTACCCATATCTATTATGCTAGGCTATATCGTTTTCAAGACAACAGGCTACCCATATCTATTATGCTAGGCTATATCGTTTTCAAGACAACAGGCTACCCATATCTGGGAAAATATGATGATCATGCATGCATATATATTATGTCAGCCTTTATGTCAAGTGAAAATACTTTGTGTCTCATGATTGTTGCATTCATGTCACCTGAAGCATGCTGGTAGAAATATCTATTCAAAAGCACAGTTGCTTGGACTGCTATTAGGCTACATTAGAATTTCAGCCCAAAGTTGGATACCATGTAGAAATTTGCTGCAATTTCAAAACTCAGGAACGGGAACGGCTACTGTACAATAGAATGCTTCATATTGTCGTGTTCGGTAAGGTCTGCTGTTTATTCTGATAGCCTATATGATTTACCATGCGTTGAGTTTGTGAGATACTGTATACCACCGACAGTAATGGGTGGAGAAGGACGAAGTGCTGTGTGCTGTGAATGCAAATATGATGAAATGTCATGTATGCCCAACGTTAATTTTCACGTGAACCATTTTTCACAGCACCTAGCCGCTAATATCACTGGAAAGCTCCGGTTCCGCTCTTTTGTTTGACATCTTGATTTATGTGAGATAAGTACTCCGAGAGCTATTCAGCAGAGAATAATGGATGTGAATTCGGACGTTGGAAATTGGACTTGGTGTGGACAGGCCTTAAAACACATGTAAGCACCTGTAAAAGCTGACAATTTAATAACCTGTACTGTATTTACTCCATGTACCAGAATGCTTTGTAACTTACTTACTACTGTGATTTACTACATTCTGTGTGTGAACCAATCAAATGTCTTTGTTTGTTTTGCTTTTATTTGAATTGTTTAAGCAGCCAATGATTATTTGTTATTTCCCAGATAGCAAGCATAGTCGGCCCGATTCTGGCTGAGTGCTGGCAGTGTCGGCTGAGGTCCGAGTCGGCTGAAGCACAGTAAACACAGTCGGCCCGATCCTGGCTGAGTGCTGCCACTGTCGGCGGAGTTTCAGGTCGGCTGAGGCACTGTCCCCTTGAATGGGCCGACACTGACACGCAGTAGTTGGGCTGATTACTGAGTGTCTTATTTGGCCCGATTGGGGTTTGATGGGCTACTGCCAGTTTTCGAATCAATCTCGGCAGACGGATTTCATACAGTGTGTGGCCCGATACTTCAGAAACGAACACTGATCAGTATCGAGGCTGTTGGCGGCAAAAATGAAACATTTAGCGACAGCCGGACGCTAAACGTACATGGCCCAATTTTGTAAAGTGACTGTCGGCCCATTACATGTGGAAGAGCCACGAGCAGAGCAACTGTTCAGTTTGAAACCAGCAGGACGGCGCGAAACTGTCTCGTTTTGGACACTGCCTGTGGTAAGTAACATGCAACTTTACCTGTTATTGCATGTAAATCATTATGAATGTACGTAGGCTTATTATTGCAGACACAGTTTAACAAGTAGCATAACAAGAATGGGTGTTTCAATCTAATCCCCTTGACGATGACGAAGCTAGCGGTAACATACGTTATGATTTCTTAGCCTACTTTGTTGGCCTAATTAGCTGCTACCTTTAACGTCAGTGTTGGTGGTCAAAAACGTTCAGTGCTGTAACGTTAGCTATACTTGCATAATTATGTGGTTTTCAAAGAAAAGTGTGATCTAATCATTTTAGAAATAGCTTAACAGTTAACCAGTATTGCATGACTTAGAATATAGCGATTGGTAATTGGGCATTTCATCGTTATCTATCCAACTTCAGGCACTAGGCAGGCAGGACTGAGACTGTATGCCTTAAGAGAGTGTGTGTGAGAGAGAGAGAGAGAGATGGTAGCAGGGTGGGTCCTGTCCTGGTCATGTAAAGCTCATCAAAATCTGTATTTTAAGGTCGTTCTGTATTTTGTACTGAGGGGTTGTTTTATGATCATGTAATCATTTTGAGCACATATACTTCCATTAACCTAACGTTACTGTGACTTTTTTTAAATGTAGGCCTACACCTCAGAATCCAGGCCACACAGAGACCTGCCTGCACTGAAGGCTACCCGTGTATACATGTGTGAACCATTTCTTGTGTTGGAAAAACAGGAGACCTGAAGAGCTCTTGGTAAGTTGTACATTGATTTAATAGAATAAGTAATACGTTTTTGTTTAGATGAGCCAAATCATAGGAATCAGCTTTCATCTAGGCCTGTGTTTTGTGATGTGTCATTTTTAGATGCTTTTGGTTTGCCTCATCCATTTTGTCAGCAAAGAACAGGAGTGGGCAGGAAACATGCGCTGTTGAAAACATGGCCAACCAACTGGAGCACCCACAAGGCTCTTGTGAAGGAAGTCCACAAGTGCTTCAGGTCTGTATGTGTTCACAAATATGTTTTGCTCTTGGTGATTGTCATTGGTAATATATCAGCATTTAACAATCACACAATGTCAATGTTGCCCAAAATAACTACCAGGGAGGTGTTACCAAGACAGCTGCAGAATGGCAAGACTGGGCTTTAGTAATATTTTGTCAGACAGTAAAGGATACATAGTTTAATGATTTTTTTTCTTTTCTTTTGAAATGACATGCTGTCCATGCATCTCAAATTGAAGGATGGATGGAAAGAACTCTTTGATCAACCCCCACAGAGAGCTGAGGTGGCTATCTGTAAGTATATTTGAGTGGACAAACAGAACTTCTGACAGATGACATGTTGAAATCTTGCTTTAGACCTCATAATGATCTTATAATATTCTTTTATACCTAAATGCAGTTTGGAGACACCCCCGGCTGCTAGTGCTGCTGAAACTGGTGGAGGCAACAATGAAGCGGCAACAGAAGGAGAAGGCAGGTGGCAAAGGTTGCTGCTATTGAAAAATACTTTGAGAGTGAGTGTGTGTGCATGTATGTAGCTGGGTAGGTCATGGTACAAAAATACAGAATTTAAAGCACTTAACACTTAACTCACATCCCACTACTGACAATGGAATTACTCTTTTAGAGTGAGTGAGTGAGGGAGAGAGATAGAATATTTCTGTAAATGTTTAATGTTAATTTAGAATCATTTATTTCTTTGAATCATTATACAGTTTTAAAATGTTTAATTGTTTGTTTTTGTATATGAAAGAAGTCGATTGTTGTAGATAAAAGTAGATTGTATATTTTAACTTGTTTAATTTCTAAAGTGTATATATGTAAAAGCTTGTATAATTTTTAAATGTTTGTTTTATTTGCAAGGTTGTGTTTGTCAAACTTGTTAATAAAAGTAGCTTGTGCTTTTAATTACTAGTTCTGGATTTGTGTTTATTTTCAAGTACTTTTGGTAGTTAATGGGCCACATGTGGCCCGGGGACCCAGCCGACATTCAGCCAACACTCAGTCAGATCAGTTTTATAGTGCGTGGGCCAGTACAGGCCCAGAGGCCCAGCCGACACTCAGCCAACACTCAGTCAGATCAGTTTTATAGTGTGTGGGCCAGTACAGGCCCAGAGGCCCAGCCGACACTCAGCCAACACTCAGTTATATAGTGTGTGGGCTAGACCTGGGCCAACAGAATGCATGACAGTCATTTCACAGTGTGTGGGCCACACCTGGGCCAACAGAAACAATAAGAGTCATTTCACAGTGTGTGGGCCACACCTGGGCCAACAGTTCCAATAAGAGTCATTTTACAGTGTGTGGGCCAGACCTGGGCCAACAGAAACAATGAGAGTCATTTTGCAGTGTGTGGGCCACATCTGGGCCAGAGGAAATTCTTTGTGTCAGTTATCAGTAATTGGGCCATTGTTGGGCCGGAGGCCCAGCCAGAACTGGGCCAACACTCACAAAACCCTGAGGCAAGGTAGTGGGCCAGAGGTGGGCCGGTCAAATTTTGCTATCTGGGTTGTTTATGCCCGCGAAATCGCAGGGAATGTGAAGGTTCCATCTCCTCAGAGAGGAGAAGGCTCAGGAAGGCTCAGGAATACACTCACAAGATAACCACCCACTTCAAAGACAGCAGGAACGCACAAAGCCTATGGCAGGGCATTCAGGCCCTCACGGACTACAAGCCCGCGCCACAGAGCTGTGAGAGCAACATCCCTCTGCTCAACAACCTGAACCGCTTCTTTGCTCGCTTTGAAGCACAAAACAGCACCTGCCCACAGAAGACACATCCCCCTCTACATGAGCAGCCCCTGTGCCTCTCTGCCGACAGCGTGAAGAGGACACTTGCTGCTATCAACACCCGTAAGGCAACAGGTCCAGACAACATCCCAGGTCGTGCGCTGAAGGACTGCGCAGGGGAGCTTAAGGATGTCTTCACAGACATCTTTAACACTTCCCTGAAGCAAGCCATCGTCCCATCATGTTTCAAAGCTGCCACCATCATACCTGTGCCGAAGAAAACTGCTCCATCCTGCTTCAATGACTACCGCCCTGTGGCACTGACACCCATCATCATGAAGTGCTTTGAGCGGCTTGTCATGTCACATATCAAAGCCATTCTCCCCCCCACCCTGGACCCCTTCCAGTTTGCATACCGAGCCAAGCGGTCTACAGAGGATGCAATCTGCTCTGCCCTCCACCCAGCCCTCACCCACCTGGAAAAAAGAGACTCATATGTGAGATTGCTGTTTATAGACTTCAGTTCTGCATTCAACACCATAATACCACAACAACTCATCTGCAAACTGGACAAACTGGGACTCAGTACCTACCTCTGCAACTGGCTACTGGACTTCCTCTGTCAGAGGCCCCAAGTAGTACGTGTTGGCAACAATACCTCAAGCAGCATCACACTGAGCACAAGGGCCCCCCAAAGGCTGCCTGCTCAGTCCGGTGCTCTTCACCCTGCTGATGCATGACTGCACTGCAACCTACAGCAACAATCACATAGTGAAATTTGCTGACGACACAACTCTGGTGGGTCTCATCACCAAGGGCGACGAGACTCAATACAGGTTGGAGGTCGACCATCTGACCACGTGGTGCAGGGACAACAACCTCCTGCTGAACGTCAGCAAGACCAAAGAGATTGTTGTTGACTTCCGGAGAGGTCACACCCAACACCTGCCACTGACCATCGACGGTGCTGTGGTGGAGAGAGCGAGCAGCACCAAATTCCTGGGGGTGCACATCAGTGAAGACCTCTCCTGGACCACCAACACTGCATCACTGGCGAAGAGAGCTCAGCGCCGCCTGTACTTCCTGCGGAAACTCAGGCGAGCAAGTGCTCCACCAGCCATCATGACCACATTCTACCGAGGCACCATTGAGAGCATCCTCTCCAGCTGTATCGCTGTGTGGGGCGGAAGCTGCACTGAATACAACAGGAAAGCCCTGCAGCGCATAGTGAACACAGCTGGAAGGATCATTGGTGCTTCACTCCCCTCCCTGAAGGACATTTACACCACCCACCTCACCCGCAAGGCGACCAAAATTGTGAGTGATTCAAGTCACCCCGCTCACAATCTGTTTGATCTACTGCCCTCTGGGAAGAGGTACAGAAGCCTGCGCTCCCGCACTACCAGACTCACCAACAGCTTCATACACCAAGCTGTAAGGATGCTGAACTCTCTCCCTCCTCTCCCCCCTCCACCCTCAGCTACATAACATCCTGGACATTGGACCCACAATGGCCGCCTGCACTACTCCACTTGCACACTTGCACACTTGCACACCTGTACACTTTACAACTTGGTGTTGTTGTCCTGAAAACACAACACTTCTGCTGCTCTTACATAACTTGCACCACTATGCCACTTTCTTTATTACTTAGGTCAAACAGAACCACCCAAGCCTTTTATTGGCCTGACTTTGCACTAGTATTTTATTGACTGTCCATGCTCAATTTCAACCAAATTTTGCTGCTCTTATTTTTTCCATTATTATATGTGCCCTCTTATTTACTTATTTACTTACTTTTTTGTTTACTTGAATGTTATGTTTGTCTGTGGACTTAAATTGGTAAAATATGTCTTGTCTTCACCGTGGGATAGTGAGAAACGTAATTTCGATCTCTTTGTATGTCTGGAACATGTGAAGAAATTGACAATAAAGCTGACTTTGACTTTGACTTTGATGAGTCACGGTCCGGGTTTTGCACTGGAGAGAGAGAGGATACTTTGCTGCCTGTAGTTTGTGGAGACCATTGGACAAGTTCATAGGCCCACTTACTCCGTAACATCAGCGCATCGTACTTGCTTACCCCTGCTCTTTTAAGTTACCGGTCTGCTATTATTTGTCTAGCTAGCTATTTGTTCAGTGCTATTCATATATCTATGAGTGCTATTGTAGCTGAAGCTATCCTGTCCTGGGTAGCTGACCTGCTAGCTAGCTCCTGTTGCATTCTCCTTCGGAGACGGACTCGATTTGCGCTTCGGTGCTGGGCCCACCGGAGCCAGACCTCCTAAGGACGACTGCGTTTTGCCTCCGGTGCTGAGCCCACCGGAGTGCCAACCGCCAACTACCCGCTGCTGCTGTTGAGGTGTGCACTGCAGGCTGACTGCAGCAATATCCTCCACCGGGGTCGCATCCTCGGCTAGCTGGGATATAGCTGCCTCCGATTCCTCTGTGTCAGGACTGAGCGGGATCTCCCGGTTCTGAGTGATCGGTCGTGAGTAACGTCAACTGCACTTACACTGACACACACACACGTTCTCGTCTCTGCTTGGATCACCGGCGAGTTGGAGAGCCGTTCAGCGGTTGCTGTCCTGCCTGCAGCTCAGAGAGCTGCCGTCCTGTGCACCACCGAGCTCCAACGGCCAGCGCTTGGGGGGGTTGGGGTTTTATTTGATTATAGATGATTAATAATACTGTTGTGATTGGTATATTCTTGTGATTTAACTTGACTTGTGTATATTGTATTGTCTTCCACCCTGGTCTCTTGTTTAGCTTAACCTTTAACGTTACCATTCGTTAACGTTCGGTTTTCCCCTTGAGTGAATTGTTCGCTCCCTGACATTTGTCAGCTTTTGGGTTGTCACGTCCACGACGTGGCTATTATCAAATAAATATTTAATTATTATATTTCTTTATATCCAGGGTGTATTGGCAATTCATTTAACTACCTTCACTAGTCTGATTATTATTTTCACATTGATTATTTAAATTCTGTAGGAATACACTATACACGAGCTATACGGTAAGTGTAGTATTTTTACAGTGGAGGCACCGCGCTATTCAATTGAATTTATTGTCTGTAATTGTTAGCCTACTGGTATTCAGGAATCTCAGCCAGCTCACCATTCCACCGCTGAGACCTTCAGGATCCTGTTTGCGCCATTTAATTAATTGTTTATGTATTGTAATAGTGCCTGTGCACACACCCGTTAAGAAGGGGTTACACACATATAAAACACCAACCAAACCATAATGTGCCACACTAGTCCTAATAATAATCCTTTACAAAGACATGTCTAACACCAACCTTAATGTCTGCAGTTTGCAGTTAGGACTAGACAGTCCCTTAGAGAGAAGCTGAACTCCAGAATCCCCCAGGTCGTTGTGATTCAGGTCCAGCTCTGTCAGGGAGTTTGGTGACTGTAGAACAGCAGCCACAATTCCACAGGACTTCTCTGAGAGTTTGCATTCAGCAAGTCTGCATAACAACATGAGAAAAGATGACATATTACAGAAATGGATTAATGGAAAATATACTGTTTAAACAGTGCCCCAATAAATCAACATAGTCAAGAGACATTATTACCCTGTAATATCACTCAAATGCGTGTGAGCATGCACTATGTGCACACACACACACACACACCTACAAAATTCGGCTTGACAGTAATGTTAGTGGACTTATTTAAATAAAAGCAATATATTAATGTATGTGTAATTTCTCTGCCAAGTTATCAACCACAATCCTGTAGTGAATATGGAATGTTGTTAATTCCCCTCTTCTTCAAATCAAGACTATTTCACCTTTAGGCATCATTAAATGTTTAATAGGACTAGATCAGTAGTAAACAGCAGTGACAACATTATATGTAATCTCTATAGTCTCTCCATCAGAAACTCACCGTGCCTTTCTGCAGCACCTCACAGCTGGGATCAGTCTCCTGCGTCCCTCATCTGATGTGTTGTATTTCTTCAGGTCTATCTCATCCAGCACATACTCAGACATCAGAAGCATGTGGGCCAGTGCTGAACAGTGGGCAGGAGACAACTTCTGTTTGATGTTCTTTGGTGATGACAGGAATTTCTGAATTTCTTTGTGCATAGAATGATCATTCATTTCAAATAAGCAGTGGAAAAGATTGATGCATCGTTCAGGAGAGAGATCTTTTCTGTTCAGCTCCTTCATATATTGACATGTTTCTTTAATACTCTTTGAGGTGCTGTATGTTTGGTTCAGTAGACCTTTTAAAAGTCTCTGATTGCTCTCCAGAGAGATGCCCATAAGGAAGCGAAGGAAGAGATCCAAGTGTCCATTGCTGCTCTTCAAAGCCTCATCCACTGCACTCTTGAGCAGCACATGTAGATGATCCTGTGATTGTAAGCCCAGCACTGCTTGAAGAGATGATAAAATCGAGGGGTTGGGATCATCTCTCTGTCTGTGTTCGTCACTGATAAGGGATGTCAGTGCCGCAAGGTTCTCAGTCACATAAGAGTGAAACACATACAAAGCTGCCAGAAACTCCTGGACACTGAGATGCACAAAGCAGTAGACCTTCTTCTGGTGAAACACAGATTCTGTCTTGAAGATCTCAGTACACATGCCAGAGTACACTGAGGCTTCGCTGACATCAATGCCACACTCTTGCAGGTCTTCTTCATAAAACATCAGATTTCCATTGTCCAAACTCCTGAAAGCCAGTTCTGCCAGCTTCAGTAAAATCTCTCTCTGAGATTCCAGAACTTTCGCTTGATTTGCTTTAGTTTCACTCTGATATTTCTGATCCTTCCTGGTGGTCTGGATGAGCAAGAATTGTATGAACATCTCTGTCAGCGTTTTGGGAATGTCTTTAATGTTTTTCTTTTTCATAATCTGCTCAAGTACAGTGGCTGCAATCCAACAGAAGACTGGAATGTGGCACATGATGTGGAGACTCCTGGATGCTTTAATGTGAGAGATGATTCTGTTGGCCTGACTATCATCACCGATTCTCTTCCTGAAGTATTCTTCCTTCTGTGGGTCATTGAATCCTCGTACTTCTGTTACCTGGTCTATGTACTGAGCTGGAATTTGACTGGCTGCTGCTGGTCGTGAGGTTATCCAGATGAGTGCAGAGGGAAGCAGAGTTCCCTGAATGAGGCTCGTCATCAGAACATCCACTGATGATGTTTGTTTCACATCAGACAACTTACTGTTCTGTTCCAGATCCAGAGTCAACCGACTCTCATCCAAACCATCAAAGATGAACACAACCTGACAGTCTTTGTATCCTTCACCATCATTCAGCTCCGTCAGCTCAGGGTGGAAGTCCAGCAGGAGCCTGTGAAGACTGTACTGATCACCCTTGACTAAATTAAGCTCACGGAAAGAAAGTGGAAACATAAAATCTATATCCTGATTGGCTGCCCCATCTGTCCAGTCAAGAATGAACTTTTGCACTGAGACTGTTTTTCCAATTCCAGCAACACCTTTGGTCATCACAGTTCTGGTGTGCTTCTCCTGTCCAAGTAAGGGCTTGAAGATGTCATTGCAGTTGATTGGTGTGTCTTCTGTGGATTGAGATCTGGATGCTGACTCTACCTGCCAAACCTCATGCTCCTTATTCACCCCTTCACTCTCTCCCTCTGTGATGTAGAGCTCTGTGTAGATCTTATTGAGGAGAATCTCAGCTCCTGGTTTGATGATGCCTTCAGATATGTTCTCAAACCTCCTCTTCAGACTGACTTTGTGATTCTTTATAACTCTCCTCAGGTCCTCATCTGTTTAAAAATGACAACATTTGAAAATTACAATTGTTCAGTTTGATAACATTACTTTACTTCTCAGAAAACTATTAAATCAATACAGTGTTTAAAATGCACTGTTCAATCCCTGCACTGTTTACTTTTGTCCCTGATGGGATGAATAAAGTATTGATCTCTCTAAAAAGCCAAAATGTCCCAAATGTATACTCACCTAGTTCCCTCTTTCTGCCTGGTGTATGTTCAGTGTGCAGGTGTGTTCTGCTGTTGATCAGGCCTGTGTGTTCACCCTGTGTGCTCATATCTGTGTGTTCATCCAGAGGAGGCTGTAGAGGAGGTTGGGTTCTGCATGTCTTCCCACACTGGGGACAGACTTGGTCTCTTGGTAGTCCAGGCTGCTCCCAGTAGCTGCTGATGCACTGCCTGCAGAAACTGTGTCCACAGGTGGTGATGACTGGATCCCTCAGTACCTGCTCACACACTCCACACCTGGACTGATCCTGGGTCAGATCAGCACTTGGTCTGCAAGAAAATCAGACAAAGAACACTTAGGGCCCTATCATGACATTCTAAAGTGCATCGTCACTCGTCAAAAGTCTATTCAAATTCAGTAGGATGTCCAGTTCACATTGGGAGGGGTTTCGCTATCAAAAGTGGAGCGCATGGCGTAACAAGGTGTTCCTAGGTCTTTTAATCAGTCATATGGGTGTGTTTGGGGCGTAACATCATTTTAAACCAATGAGAATGACATCTGTCATTCCCTTTAACGGCGCAACGCGCGATATGTCAAATAAATGCATCGGTATTTTGGCATTCAACGGCGCATTTGAAGGAGGCTGCTTGCGAGACCGTATGAAATAGTCATTCTTAAACCATGCATTAGGCCTACTAAAACCTAGCATAGCCTTTACGCATTTGCACTCGTCTATTTGAACTCATTGGCAAAGTGAAACTAACTTCACCAAGGAGTCAGTCAACGACAAGACAGTTATATGCAGTTACTTTCACTATTGACTGACAATGGGTTACCACCGAAAACATAGGCTGGAAAAAGCAACACTTACCCTAATGTTGCTCAAATGACACTCAAATGATGCTCACTATTGTCTTAGCTGGCTATGGCCATGAGTTCCCGGCCCCCTGCCAAGCAACTTTACATTACAATACATTACATTACATTACAATACATTACATTTGGCTGACACATTTTTAACCAAAATGACTAACAACATGGTAAACAGATTAAGTTTTAACCCTTAGAACCCTAAGCTGTTTTTAGGGCATTTTCACTCCCTTTATTCATAAGGATTTATTCTGGTCATTGTAAGTGCCACACACACATATTATATATTGTTTTTTTCAGCAGAGTCTAGGCTATCCAGATCTGCCATCATTTCAAGTATTAGTACTAGCACACTAGATTTTTAAAGAATTAAAATATAAAAATCATATTATAAAAATTCTTATATTTTGACCTGTATCTCACCACAGCAAGCTCATAGCTCTACATGCATTCCATGTGTGTGTAGGGCAAACTGTCCAGAAACGGGCAATATAATTGCCATGTTGGAGGGATACTCTGGGGCTGAGTAATTTACAGAAATGTGTGGTGTGTGATTTATGGAAATAAATGCCATTTTTTATTTAGCGATAAAAAATGACCATTCTGCGCTCCATATCTGTGACACGAACTGATCTGACCTGACTTGACCCAAGTTTGCCTGTTAGCATGTGTGACTATGGTGTATGCACACATGATGATTCTCAACTGCATTGCCATGAACAAAGTAAAGGCAAAAAAGGTGTTTCTTTGTTGAACAAATTGGGATGCAATGTGAGCCTTGAATTGGATGCCATGCAGGAATTTGCTAGGATCTCAAAACCGGATTATGAACATGTTTTGCCATAGAGAAACACACGATAGCGTTGGATTATAAACATGCTTTGCCACAAAAACAGACAAAAACGTGGGGTAAGTCCAGCTATATGAAGTTATTATTTTGCTGTCACTTCGTCTGTTTTATAACCCAGAAGGATGTATTTGGTATCAAATGATAGCTCTGTGTCTCCTCTTTCATCTAACATATGTGGCATATATATCCGATCCGCGAGTAATTACTCCGAGAGTAATGGGTGTGCAGCGTTGGTTTGTGTACATGACGTTAATATTTTGCAGTCACTTTGTCTGTTTTTATAAGCCAGAAAGATCGATATCTATGGTACCAATGGATAGCCCTGTTTCTCCTCTTTCATCTGATATGCTTGCCATATCTATGCGATCACGGGTTCGCGAGTAATTCAAACGCGAGTAATGGGTGCGCAGGTGAACGCAGAGAAGTATAGACTGTAAATATGATGCAATTTGATTTAATTTCATGATTTTTTTTAATTTTCATACTTGATCGTACAGACAAGTGCGTAGTCTCTTTGGAAAGCCCCACTTCTTCTCTGTCATGCAATAAAGGTTTTATCTCGTTGCGATGAACAGTCGCGGAGCAATGTAACAGAGAAGAAAGGGTGTGTTTTTGACGCACTTTGCGTCAATCGGGTTCTAAGGGTTAAAGCAATTCTGTCAACAATTTTAGGACAATTTAAAAAAGGTTGAGTACAGTAAGAATACGTGCATCAGTGAGTGCTGTTTTTAAACAGTTGAGTGTCAGTTCAAGACAGGTGGTAAGTGCTAGGATCAGCAAGACTACTTGTAAGTAGTGCTATGAGAGGAGATGTTCTCTAAAGACCTGGGTCTGAGTTTTTTTTTAAAAAGAGAGGGGTGTCCTTGCCCTTGTAGGAACTAGCAGTGCGTTCCACCAACGAGGAACAACAGATGAGAAAAGTTTGGATTGGCCTGAGTGTACCGTTGGCAGAGCTAGACGTCGTTGTTCGTCTGAGGAGCGCAGCGGTCTGGAGGTAGTGTATGTCTGTATGAGGGCATTCAAGTAGGTGGGAGCAGAACCGGAGACTACTTTGTAAGCAAGCGAGCCTGAACCCCCCCTGAACTTTGCATGTGTAAAGATAACAAATAAATAGAACACTTCAGCAGAACTGAATAAATCAGGTATTTGTGATCTTCTGCATTTACAGTGAGAATATTATTTATTAGCTAGTTTTTAAATGCCATTGGAGATCATTTGATAGAAGCCATGTTCATAAACTGTATGTAGACACAGTCATAGTTGAGAGTTAACATAGTTCTGTATAAGGTGCTATGTGTCTGTGTGTGTGTGTGTGTGTGTGTGTGTGTGTGTGTGTGTGTGTGTGTGTGTGTGTGTGTGTGTGTGTGTGAGAGAGAGAGAGTGTGAGTGTGAGTGAGTGAGAGAGAGAGAGAGAGAGAGTGTGTAGAATTTAATGTGACTGACATGTCAAAAGACTGATGACTACTCACATTAGTCCTGATGTAACTGGTTCACTGCTGAAGTGGGGCATATGGCCCATGGACTGATCACTCTTCATGGACACACAGCTGGGCACTGGAGATGGAGGTCTGTGAGTCTGTGGGCTGGTTATATAAAGAGACACAAGAAACTGAATAACATTGCATTTATTCACACTTACAGTAATACTACAACAATACATGCTCCATTTTAGAATTAACCTCTCTCTCTCACACACACACACACACACAGAGAGAGAGAGAGAGAGGGGGAGAGAGAGAGAGAAAGAGAGATTAATTTACACACAAAGTGTGTGTGTGTGTGTGAGTGAGAGAGAGAGAGAGAGAGAGTGTGTGTAGAATTGAATGTGACTGACATGTCAACAGACTAACATGCTACTCACATTAGACCTGATGGAACTGGTTCACTGCTGAAGTGGGGCATAGCACCCATGGACTTATCACTCTTCATGGACACACAGCTGGGCACTGGAGATGGAGGTCTGTGTGTCTGTGGGCTGGTTACATAAAGAGACACAAGAAACAGATTAACATCAACTCATTCCTCTGCGGAGTGATTTGCTCACACTTACAGTAATATGTGTAATATGTGTAATATGTAATAATGTGTGTGTGTGTGTGTGTGTGTGTGTAGAACTGCATGTGACTGACATGTCTACAGACTGATGATTACTCACATTAGGAGATATATTCCTAGCTAAATGAGTCCATAATGAGAATACTGTAGATGGTACCTATAGGTGTGTGTGTGTGTGTGTGTGTGTGTGTAGAACTGCATGTGACTGACATGTCTACAGACTGATGATTATTCACATTAGGAGATATATTCCTAGTGATTAGCTAAATGAGTCCATAATGACAATACTATAGATGGTACCTATAGATGGTATTATCAGTCTAATGGCCACTATTGCTATTGAATTCTCTTTTTACTGCTGCTCCCATGAACAGCTAGATATATTTGCATAGTTTAGGAAGTTCACTGACAGCACAGACAAGGAACCAAACAATTCCAAATGCAGACAATGAGGCACCAATGCACCAGAGAATAACTGAGGGGGTGTGGGGACAGGTATGATGTGTACTGTATCTGTGGATTAATTTACCCTCCATCAGAGTGTGTGGGGACAGGTATGATGTGTACTGTATCTGTGGATTAACTTACCCTCCATCAGAGTGTGTGGGGACAGGTATGATGTGTACTGTATCTGTGGATTATCTTACCCTCCATCAGAGTGTGTTGGTTTGCTGCTTTGTTGCACACAGCTGTGTGCTGCAGACTCTGGTCTGAGTGTCTCACTGTGACTTGCAGCCTCCTCTCTCTCCTGAGAGACACTCATCCTAGCAGCAGTGGGAGAGTCTCTCTGGGAATGTACATGAGACAAATGCAGCTTTACGTCTTGTTTCATGTGTCACCGCATACTATAGATTATAACTGTAGCTAAACATGAACCACTATCTTTGTTTTTT
The DNA here is from genome assembly GCF_018492685.1 of Alosa sapidissima. Lineage (NCBI taxonomy): Eukaryota > Metazoa > Chordata > Actinopteri > Clupeiformes > Clupeidae > Alosa > Alosa sapidissima. The sequence goes on from NC_055965.1 coordinate 34,296,816, forward strand.
AGTATTCTGACAAGAAGAAGACACAGAACAAACTGAAGATGATGAAAGAAGCACAACAAACATGCAACTAAACAAGAATCAGTACTGTAGTATTTTTACAACAAGAAAGAACAAATGTCTAGCCTAGAAATCTAGACGCGCCCCTAGCGGCAGCAAATTACATTTGCTGCCAGGGCTAGTCTAGCAACTCTCCGTTGGCTTGTGACTACAGAAATCGTGTATAGAGTCGTTAGGTGGGCTTAACATAATGATTGATGGCAGAGTTGCAACGGTTTGGCTTGAATTCCCTGCTACTTGAAAACAAATAAGATGGATGTTGCTGCTGGCGAACAGTGTGACACGAGTTAAGCTTTTATTAAGTTGGCAAACGTTTGAACTAGCCAACTAGCTCCACTGGTGGGAAACGCATGGGACTCATAGCGCTGCCGCTGTCCTATTGCGTGCAGAGGGAATTTGAAAGACAACTGATTATCCCGCCCCTCGGACTGAGCACTGCGAACGGTGAGTGCCCAGACCCTACATTTTAATGTGGGTCTGGCTTGTCAGGCTAACAAATGTCTTGAATCTTGAATAAAAATGTTAAGGTGTAGGCCTATAGGCTAAAGTAAATTCCTCAGTACAGATTAAGGTCTTTGGCCACTGTAGTCTAGTTTGCTTTATGACAGTTGGGTCTGGATTAAGCGCACGCTCATCCCAGGCCAGGCCCATGGGGTCAGAGGTCAAGGGTAGGGACCCTAAAAGCATGTAAGCCCCACTGACTGCTCCAGGGTTGACCCTTGACAAACCCTAAAGGTCCCTAACATACACAACATAATACACATACTCATGAAGATTTATTTTTACTACAACTCTTTAATTTTGTTGGTGTATAGGCCAAGCTGATCCACTAAAAGGGGCAGCATGTGCATGCTAAAGGACAAAGGGAATCCTACTGGTCATTGTCCACACGCCTGCACGCCTCCTATGTGTCCGCCACTAACGTGACAAGTAGGGGTGGGCGATATATATCGTCTGCGATAATATCGTGATTGTTGTTTTAACGATGTGCAAATTGACATTATCGAGTATTTAAATTACTTATGGGGAAAAACACTCGAAATCACGCATTGAAGACTCATACATTCCCAGGAGGTGTATGCGGGAGAAGCCCCTGGCTGCAGCAGAGCAAGTGTCACGTGATCACTAGTGGGTCACAACCTAAAACGTTGTCCCGCATGCCTAATATTTATTTTGTGCAGCGAGAGTAGCCTACTTCGGATTTTATGCCTACTTCGGATTTTATGCCGCTACTTCTGTCCAAGTAGCATTGATGAGACAGTCACGTTTTTTCCTACACGGTATTATATGGAGAGAAAACAGCCTTTGAGTCTGTTGTTTACAAAGAACTATTCTCATGTAACTCTTTTGTAAATGGACTGAAGTTCGCTCTAAATAGCCTATTGTAATGATTTGATAGCAACACACACAGTTGTCCAATCAAAAGGTTTATTAGCTGAGAACGAGAGCAGGGACACAAATGTCACAGTCAGGAGGGGTTTATTATTATTATTATTATTATTATTATTATGTATAAATGTCTGATGCTGGGGGAAAATGCTTATCTGTGCACAATGAACAATTCCCTGTGATGGACGTTTCCTGCTTTCTCATGTGGAACACTGTGATTGGTGGATGGACTAATTGGACTGGGGTGTGTGAGTGTTTGCGATTGGGAGAATGGGGAGGTAAATCCTTTTTATAGGGAAAGGGGAGGTTGTAGTGACGACGGGGGGAACCCAGGGCTGGCCTGATGACGCGACCCTGAAGCAACAGCTGATGCGAGGTGGACTGCTGGATGACTGACCGCTGACGGGTTGATTAAGAGGACGCAAACTAGCGATCCATGAAGGAAAGTAACTTTTGCTTATCTGCTGTCTTGCTGTGTGAGTGGGCCATCGGTCATCTGTCTAAGTTTTAAGAACTGTCCTTCTCCCGAGGGGTGCCGACTTCCTGGAGCTGTGCAGCCTGACTGAAGAGAGGAGACAGCTGATATGCGCAATCGCACGTCTGCTAAAGGAAAGTAAAACAATCATTCTGTCTTAGTGTGGATGGGCCAGCTCAAGGTTTACGAAGTATTAAAACATTGTTCTCTCCCCGAGGGCGATTGCTGTGTGGGAGATCGCGCCTGCCGACAAGGAAGTCTTCTGCGCATTTTGGACAGCAGTCTGAGCGTGCCCTAACGTCACTGGCTGCAGGGAGGCGGACTCCACGGAGATAGCGCTGCTACACCACCCAGTGCATTGTGGGATTTGTTGTTTTCTTGGTCGGCGAGGAGGGTGCCGCCGACCAATGTTATTTCCCTGATTGGGGGCCAGCAATGCGCGACAGCGGAGGGGGCGTGGACTGTCATGGTGAGCCCTCCCTCCTTATAACTGCTTGGGCCTATTGCACAATTGTCTACCTGTGTGGCAATTAAGAAACAAACTGAAGTGATTTATTGTGTGCTTATTCCTATGTGGCTTTATTGGTGTTAAACGTATTGCTATGCAATTCTGAATGGTACATTCTGGAGTGCTGTGAATAATATTGTGTTTCTACTAGTGCTAGCCTGTGTGTTGGTAATGCTATTCCCTTTGCTGTGATGGTGTGTGTGTGTGGGCTATTTTATCTGAAGAGAGTCCTGTGATGTTCTTCTTGTTGCTCAGAGTTAGGTTTCTAGTGGCTTAACTGGTATTGCGGGCACTGTGTGGGTGATATCCTGGACTTTAACAGAGGGTGGGCTCGGGCCTGACACTGTGTACACTTAACATCATCTGCCGGCTCTGCATGTATGCTTGCTGCTGCTGCTCCCTTGTAATAAATAACTGTAAATTTATTCAGTGTGGTGGTTGAGTCTCAGAGAGGTTCGAATCTGCATTGTTAAGAGTGGCGCGACACAAACACAGACCACAAATGCACACAGAGCAGGTCAAGAAGTCACACACACTACACCAACAGGGGAGGTCGCAGCCCCCCACACAAAAAGGATCACACATGAGGGAAAACTAAAAGGGAAACATGTTACACTAAAGACACCAACTTTACACTTATAACTTAAGAGAATAACGACATAAACCCCCCAAATGTTCGCTCTCGTATCCCAGCATGCTTTTCGCAGGAGAACGCTAACACTGTCTTTTTGCGCCGACTCTACACTATATACGTTTACCGATTATGCTAACCGTTAGCATCTATATGGGATTTCTCATATACATTAGCCATAAGCTAACGCATTAGTTTCTATTCTGTAACTTGGAATGCTAGCCTACATTGCTCTTAAACAAAACATAGAAGGAAATAACTGAGATGTACTCTGTTGGTCTGCTTAGTTTTACAGTGAATCCTATGTAAAGCTTTGAAAGGAACTTCAGCTTTAGACTTTCTCTTGGGAAACTGTTAGGCCTATTCATCTTCTCTAATGTAGCTGAGACCATGTTATTGCCACACACACAAGTGGGGGCAGAATTGGAAATGTGTCAGAGTGACAATGCATTGGTTGATTTGGTTAAAAAGCAGGGGTGAAAGTAGTTTTTATTTCTTGGTGGTACTATGATATAGAGTTATAATGCGCGCCGAAAATTTCACTTAGCCTAATTATTTATTATTTGTTTATTTACTGTATTATAGTCTACTTATCAAGCATTCACTAGGACTTCTTATCACTCTAGTGTCACTCTTTAACCCACCTGCATCTGTTTTTGATTATGAATAAATTGCAAACACTTAATTTCAACATTTATTTATTTATTTAACCTAGTTACTCTGCTCGCTCCCACTTCCAATCAAATTTTTTTTTATATAGGCTACTGTATATCATAAAACACGTTTCTTTGAGTCATGCCTTTTTATTTGGGAGACTGCAACATACTTCTGTCCGCTAAAACACTTTCATTATTGCTGCGCAAGATCTGGTTAAGCCATACACGCACTCCTCCTGTCTCCTGTCTCTCCAGCGAAACACTGCACACATAAAACCAGAATAGGCTATTGAAACATCAACATATTTTTCTTTAGCCTGTATGTTTTTTTTTTTTTATTTGGGAGACTTTCCAAGAAACGTCCGTCTGCTAAAACACTTTGGATACCAGTGCACGTTGGCGCAATTACTGTAGGCTACTGTACGAGCGCTATAGCTTGCTCGTTGTCTGTCCAGCTGCACGGGAGGTTTAGACACAATTCAGATACGGTTCAGAACGATGTATATTAAATATATTTGGGGGAAACGTGTTGCTTCTGGTAATTTGACGTTAGCAGTTGTGTTGTCATGCTGAAAGTGCTATATTTTTCAGAGACAGTATAGTTTTCTTTCCGGGACGGCGTACCCTCTCCAAATATTTTAGTGGTACTCCGTACCGGCCAGTACCGGCTTACTTTCACCCCTGTTAAAAAGTCACAGGTTAGGTTATTGGTTATTATTGTAATGATGCTATTCATAAATAATGAGCTGTAAAGTAACTCAGACTTTAACAAAAACTATTTTTTTAAGGATATCGACTAATTATCGTTATCGTCAAAATCACAAAAAATATCGAGATATTATTTTTTGTCCATATCGCCCACCCCTAGTGACAAGAGGCCTTGCATGCTTATGTTTTGACACTTTCAGGTTTCAGCCAATCAAATGACAGCATATCTAAACTGGTTGTAGCCTACTGGTGATGTAGGCTACACTTTATGGGGACGCATCATGAACGACTTCACAATAAAACAAATAGTACGAATGACTTCGCTAATGTTATGGACAATTTCGTCACCCCAAAGTATTGGTATGGACATGTGATGTCCCTATGCAAACGCCCTTGCTGCGCCAGCGCCTGTTGCATGCTAGCCTATCTAGTTACGCACGACGATTTTGTGCTTGATTCCATAATCTGGACCGGCAAAAGAGTGGGCTAACTCCACACATTATGTAAGCCTACTATGGAGTTAAATTAAGAAATAGCCGACAGTCTATTCAGTAGCATATCTTATATTTTAATGTTAGCAAGCCCGCATTTAGCCTACTGGTTTGTTAGGGCAAGGCCTGCCTACCCTAAAGGCGGAAATCTCTCTCCGGCGAAAACTTTTCTTAAACAACGTCGACAAGTTCATGCAACAACATTCTAATTAGTTTATTCCAAATATTCCACATACCGAAAACACAAAGTAAATGATAATATGAACACATTAAATAGTGGGTTTCTTACCTTAGGCTACAAACTGTGTGCTCTCGATACAAGACAAATTTAGGCTACTGACGCGTCTGACGAGTCTAACTATTTACTTTCGTTTTTAGGCTGCCTACTTCAAAAGTCCCTCCCCTTGTCAAAAGCGATTTTGGATCGTAGCCTTAATGAAAGTTATGGTAGGCTAAATTGATTACAGTAAAATCATTGAATTTGCAGACAAAATCTCAGGGACAATGTAATAGTTCATGCTGTGCCAGTATTATATCTGTGATTTTTCTAGACTATCGTGTGTTTACTGTTTAGAAGCCGATAGCCTACTGCAGTAGATACTATTTGCACAAGGATTAAATGCAATTTAAACAGGACATTCTCTCATATGAAAATAGATTAGAAACCTGTAGCTGGGAATATAACCTATAGTCACAAAATAACTGGAGCTGGAAATAATGAAACACTTTTTTACTATTATTTCAGCAAGTTGGTTATGTTTGAACATGAATATTTCCTAAAACATGCCTGAGATTAACACCAGAGCTCAAGTTTAAAATGCTACCCATTTCAAATAAATGAATGATTATGCCCATACAGAAAAAGAAAAGGGAAAAAATATATTCACATAATGCAGCTACATCCAGTTTATATTTAAATATATATATATATATATATATATACATTTATAGTACAAGAATGTAGGCAAGTATATATGGGACCCAGCAATGTAACATAACAGCTACTACTAGTCCAAATGTAAAACGTTTGCACTGTTTAAGTGGATTGGCAGGGACTTTTGTAACCAGTATTTTGCAGACTGCATTAGTAATTTCAGATAATGAGGAAGACTTTTTCATCGGCTCTGGGTGGGACATCTTGCTAGAAACTAACGTTATGTGGTGGAGGGGAGGAAGGCGGCCAAGAAGTAGCAGCTAGTTGGCCGGTCTTCGAGGTGGTCAAAATTGCTGGTAGATCTTCATTGTATGCTGAATTGCTTTCATTCAACATGTAACTCTCTACACTGGTTCCATAACAAAAACAAAGATTTTCAATAAAATAGAATAAAAGATAACAGAAGTGTTGTGTGTTTCTTCCTCTTTATACTGATACTATGGTTGATTTTAAGCAAATACAATAGTGAAATATGTATTGATCAATGCTGAAAATATCAAACCGTAGTAGAATATTAACTATATTAGAGAAATATAAGTCTGAAATATATAGATCATGTGATCAGAATCTTCATCAAGGGTCATGTGGTCATGCTTCTTAGTGTCATATATTTAAATATATTTAATTATATGCAGAAAATATAAGAAAGTGGCCAATATTGAATATTTACTTACATTTTGAAATATATTGATACATATGTATTTAACATAGATGGAAATATATTTATTTAACATAGATGTGCTTGCTAGCTGGTCTCTTCCATGGACTCTGGTGCTTGTGCAGCGTGTGGTCACTAAGTGATCTTGCACAGGGACACAGAGTCTGAATAGCCAAGCTCACACCCTACATAGAGGGGCTCAATGAATGTGGAGGTGAACGTGTGCAGGTGGGTGAGTGGATCCAAGGAGACGCAGTAGAAGGACAGAGTGCTGGCTGGCCAGTCCAGAAACACTCCTGTTCTCCCTTTCCTCTCAGTGTTTTCATACACCACAGCTACCCTCACTTATAGTGGAGAGTTACAATATTACTTATTGATGGGGCACTAAATTACAATATGGGGGTCCTGACCATTTTACATAGTTGTAGTCTCACAGTTTGCCACTAGGTGACCTCCTGACTATTCTCTTCACAAACTTGCCTTTGCAGTTTACCTATTTGCCACTAGGGGCACTCTTCAACACTGATGCTTTCAGACAATACAGCACTCAAAGAATCTCCCATGAAAATGTGTGGGATTTGATCGGAACACAAACGTGTCATCTATGCATATTCTGCCCCTTTCACCACCAAAAGTTGACATGTGAGTACATCATGCCAATCATGTAGGCCTATTGTGATCTCACAGCTGGAGTGATGTTGGTGTTGTGAAGCCTTGCACATGTGAGTACATCGTGCCAATCATGTAGGCCTATTGTGATCTCACAGCTGGAGTGATGTTGGTGTCATGAAGCCTTGCACATGTGCGGTTCTGCCCGAAATAGATGTCTGATAAGTGCAATATGGCGCCGAGTGGAAGGACTTTGGTTTAGGTGGTTTAAATAGTTTTCCCTTCATGGTACAGCCCTGTTTGCCACTAGGGGCACTCTTCAGCTAGCCTGGGTGTTCCCATGCTGCCTTGCGCGCGATTTGATTCACGCTGCTAAGGCAGCCTGGAGACCATGGAGCAAATTTTCGCCTGAGATAGGGAACCAATCACAGAACAGGGGGAAGAGCAAGGCGATGATGAGCTATGCACAGACGCATTTGATAGACATCCGTGGCACCCAATAAACGGATATTTATGGCATTTTTTTCAAATACGAGAAAATGAACGTTTGGTTCCCAGACCACGTCTCATTGAGAAGTGGTGGCGCTAGCTAGGCTACTCTTCAGCACTCTCTACACTGGCATGCCTTTGCAGTCTCCCTGTTTGCCACTAGAGGCACTCTTCAGCACTCTCTACACTGGCATGCCTTTGCAGTTTCCCTGTTTGCCACTAGGGGCACTCTTCATCACTCCCTACAATGACATGCCTTTGCAGTATACAGCTCTCCCCTAGAGGAACTCTTAATATACAAGAATGCAGTAACAGAAGACAAAATAATTAAGACAACCAGGCAAGGAAAATGCATGTATAGTGAATGTAAAACACATGATTATTTCAATTTGCTTTAGTTTCACATAAACCACAGGCTTTCAGTGCCTCCCTGGTGGCCAGTGAAGGCATTGGTGGTGGTCTCTGACCAGGCATTTTAAATGTAGTTTCAATGTTATGATTGACACATTATCACTCTCTTTTTTTGTTATCACAGTTCTCTCCTCCTGTGTTCTCTCCTAGTTTCAATGTTATGATTGACACATTATCACACTATCACTGTCATGTTTGCAGCACCATCAGTCACAAGGCATCTCACCTTTCCCAGAATCCCCCATTCCTCCATGACAGAAGTCTTTGTAGCAGCTATGTTGGCTGCCGTATGCCTCTCTGGGAACTTCCCCACAGATAATAAAATGGTGGACAATTTGGCATCACCATCAAATGAAATGACAAGTGATGGCAAGATAAGCATCCATATGGATTGATGTCAATAGGCTATTAGGCTATTTGTTTGATCTTACTCTTTATTCTTTTAGGCTATTTATTTATTTATTTATTCATTCATCAGCTTCTGTCCTCAGCACTACTTGTGTAGTGCACACATTCTCAGACCTGTCACTTATCATCGTAGGGGAGGTTTTTGGAATCATTCCCACATTATAATCATCAGCCAATCAAGGTGGTTACTTCAATCAAGCTCGTGCATAAGTAATGACATCAACCATAGCAACAGAGTTCATCTGTTATCTTAGGAGTTGTCACTTTTCCTTACTAAGAGTAGGTCTGATAGGCTTTGTGAATAACTTTAAAAGAGAAAACTCTTTTAATTGAAGATAAAATGCTTTGTGAATACGGCCCCTGGTGTAGTAAGTTCCATTGATTACAGTGGAAGCTAATTGTTGCAGACACAACGTGAATGGAACGCTTAAGTTACGTGCCTGGTGTGGCCCACCTGTAAACGTGAAAGCATCGGCACTGACACCGACAAATTGAAAAGAAAATCCATGAAGAATGAGGTGCCTGTTACTTATGGACATCAGGGGCTCAGTAAAGGACAATTCAGTGCAGAGTTCAACAAAGTGTACACACACACACACACACACACACTCCCTCCCTCTCTCTCTGTCTTTCTCTCACATACATGCACTCTCTCCCTCCCTGTCTATGACTCTCTCACACACACATATACACGCGCACACACACACGCACGCACACACACACGCACGCACACACACACGCACACGCACACACACATGCACACACACATACACGCACACGCACACGCGCACGCACACACACACACACACGCACACACACACACACGCACACACACACGCACACGCACACGCACACACACACACACACACACTATAGAGGAATGGCCATACCATATGTGGCACTGCATGTTGAGCCACGTCTAAGCAATGGGTTTTGTACAACCAGATCCAGTTGTGTGTCTAAGTGTGTATGTGAGGGAGAGAGAATGTGTCTCCATTGAACAAACTCATTAAAGGGAACTCCCAGTCTGTTACTGCACTCCTGCATCTGAAGAGATGTTTGCCCAGAGAAGAGAAGAGAAGACATGATGACTGTATCCTATACATATATCTGGTGTGTAGATATTGTGCACAGGCAGATGTTCTGATGGAAACGTACATTCTTCTTGATCTTCTTGCTCCTGTAGATCACTCTGATGTCCTTCTTGACCTCTGGGCCTGATCCACTTTTGGTAGCATTGTAAGCTGAAGGATTCCTGCAGGAAGACATTTCCCTTGATCATGACCTTTACTTAGTCTTTGTTCTGACTTGATGTTTGGGGGTCTTTTTAGGCCTTGAGTCTGATAGGAGCGTGAAGTGAGTGAGTGAGTGAGAGAGAGAGAGAGAGAGAGAGAGAGAGAGAGACGGGGTGGGATCAGGACTCAAACCCTTTGGCATGTGGACCCCAGTATGGGTGGCTGAAGCTTGAACTCTTGATGTCTAGCAGATGTCTGCTTGGTTAGTGCTTGGATGGGAGAGCCATAAGTACTAGTGATATTAGTGTGAACATGTTGATCATCACTTACCCATCTCACTGGCCTGTTTTCTGATGGGCCTCATCTTCTCAAAGGAACCATCCTGCTGCACACTGGTCTGCTGGAATGACACTTAGAAGCCAATGAGTTCCATCCCTCAGACTGGGGTTGCTGATGAAGTCTGGCTCTGTGTCTGAACAGGGGCTCCTAGGATTAAACTACAGCAAGAAGAACAGCTCTAAAGTGTTCCCGTGTGTAACCGGGTCATGTTTGGAGTTTATCCTTTTTTCATTTCATTTGCAAGTTTAATAGTGTAAGTCTCCTTTAAATGCCAGAAAACTACAGTGACGTCAAGATGTAGTTCCCAAAGGGGTTTTTGTAGTGATTTCTGGGTAGATTCAGAGGAGCGGGAACGTTGTAAAGTAGACAAGGCTGTTGGCACGAATGCAGGAGAATAATTGTCGCCAATAGCGTGTGTAAGTTGCATAATTGTTACAATAACGACAGAATACACATTTAGTAGTATGTAACTTCGTACTTTTTGAGAAATGAGTTAGTTTGCTAAAGGAGGCCTGTTGATTTAGATATGTGAATTAGCCTCGCCGTCCTGAAATATGTGCTTGCAGATTTGTCCTTGGTCAATGCAACACTGTTTCGTTCGTTATGAAAGTAAAGGTTGAATGACATTTAAGGTGCTAAGAAACTAAACGATGTTTTATTAAGGTGTGCTAAGAAACTAAACGATGCTTTATTAAGGTCACTAAAGGTCACATTGTTTTATCTAGTTTTGAGACCCTGGTGTCTGTACCCTGGTGAGAACACCCGCCAATGCAGTGACGTGTATGAAGTTGTAAGTGTATTGAATGTCTCGTTGCTTCATGTTCAATGATATTTTTATGTACTGTATGAGTTTGATGTAGGGTGTATTCATGATTGTGTGTATTTCTCTCTTTGTAGTATCACCGCTACCGTTTTATGCCACTGAGATTTACACTGTACCATGTTGAGTTAGTTTTATCCTGCTAGATTTGTAGGCTGCTACTTTTAGCTCCGCCATCTTAAATGGATTTTGTAAGGCTAGTTAATGTTAATGAAACACTAGTTGCTGGAGATTGAACACTGGTTCTATTTTTTATACACTTGTAGAAGACAGAAGTGAAAACATTTTCTTTTGGTTGGGCTTTTGTATTGGACCACATTGAGAGCTACAGAGCTTAATTTTGTTTTGTACTTATATATCCTTTCTAAAGATCCTTTTTCCATATATCCTATAAAGAACCCTAAATATATCTTTGTTGGTTTTGGTGTCCGTTATTCCCCGCCAACACGTGCTTCACACTGACATGAAGTAAAAGTAGTAGTAGTAGTGTGTCTGTGTGTTTTTATTATTACCTTATGGCCATCTTTTATTTGACCTTTTAAAATGTTGATGAGGTCATCAGGATGCGCCCCTTCAGAATCCCCTACTTCCAGGCACATGATGTCACACATGGGAAAGTGCAGGAACTCTCTAGTTCTGCCATCTCTGAACTTGTGTGTTTTGAACTGAAATGACAATAAATGAGTTCTAGGCTGGTATTCACAAAGAATCATATAGGATAAAAGTAACTACTAACTGATTCTACATTTGTAGAAACACTTAAAACTATATGCATAAAATATGACTGCCACTTAGTCCTACACATTCTCTCCGTAAAATAAAACCTGTGTGTGTGGGGGTTACATTTCAACTTTACCGGCAAGCATGTCCACATTAATTTCTTGTATGTCTACCCCATACAGAATTTCACGGCGCTCAGCATGCATTCAAAGGGTGTAATCAGGGGCGTAGCACGAGATCCTGGACCCTAGTACCAGTCCTGATGGGCCCCCATAACCCCCCCACACACACACACACACAAAGACATTGGGCCACTCTGCACTTCAATCTGTAGGTCTAGATGATAGGGTAGTAACTATTAACTGTACTGCTTCAAGTAGTTTAATAATCTGTCATGTGTGCTTATGTCTACACATATTCCAAACCTCATTTCCCAACATGTTCTAGCCTACTCTACTGCGGTTGCTAAGGTTACGTTTAAGCTACATGACATGACTCCATGCGTACTCTGGTGTGTCTCTGGTCATTTGCTAATTTATCTGCCCATGGTCCTGGATCCTCTGGCAAAAGCTGGTGTGCATTGCTCTGCCTATTTGCTCTTGTGTCATGTCCTCACTGTGCTCAGAGCAGCCGTACCCCCTACTCTCTTCACCTCCATCATCCTCAATCACATCTTCTCCATAATCTCTCTCTACATGAAGGAGACATTTGATATGTGCCTCTTATCCTAATTAGAGCCTAATATAATAAAACAGAATAAGATGACCTTTCAGTCAAAATGGCTAAACATGGTTTGCTTTTATTTTGAACTGCTGTGTATAAGCACACAGAGGAGGATGAGGTCTGATGCTACTCCATTCTCTGATGTGGCAGTTTCTGAAAACTGAGCCATGTGGTTCACAATGTTAAGATCTGCTTCTATATAAATACGTTTATAATGTTGGCATGATATGTAACCTAAACTACCTATGACACTTATTAGCCCCATTATTGCTAATTGTATTGTATAGATATCATAGCTTATTAGTTAAACATGTTTAAAATTAGGCTACTATATAATGGTGTGTTGTTTGTGTTGTTTATTTATGTAGCCTTTACCTCGGATTACATGTATAACCAAGGTATCATTTGAAAGTGTATGTTCTGCTCTTTCAATGGGTTGTCTCAGTTTGTTTATATATAAAGTACTCCATGCGTACTATGTATATACGTATATATATACAGTACACACACACACACACACACATGTAAAATATAATGTATAGTGCTGTTGGCCGTGCAAAGTCATAGGTGAAACAGTGTAGGAGTAATGTAAACAGGTAAGCAGTGCAATACAGTCAATGTAAACAGGTAAACAGTGCAGTAGTAAAAAGTAAACAGGTAAACTAGTAACAGCTAAAGTGCAAATGCTAGACAGGAGGTGAAGTTTTGTTCAGCAGTGCTACAGCCTCTGGAAAGAAGCTGTACCTGAGCCTGCTGGTGCGGGAGCACAGGCTCCTGTATCTCCTGCCAGATGGGAGTCGACTGAAAAGAGGTTTGGGTGGGTGGCATCCGGTTATCCATCACTGGCTACTTCACCACCTCTACGAAGTCAAAACACCTTAGTGTCACAATTGATTCTACCCTTTCCTTTTGACTCTCACATCAAATACATCACTCAAAGCCCAACATAATCTTGCACCCTCTTATCTTTCAAGCCTCCTGACCCCGTACCTACCTACCCGCACCTTACGCTCCACTGATGCCCACCTCCTATCCACCCCCACTGCACATCTCCATTCCATGGGTGACAGGGCTTTTAGCGTGGCTGGCCCCAAACTCTGGAACTCCCTTCCACTCCCACAAACTCTGTGATTAATTAATCTAAATCAATCACATGCATCCATTTTTGCTATGAACATATCTTTAAAACAATTTTTGTCAGATGAGTGAATCAATGAAGAGCCAAACCATCTTTATAAACTTTAAAGTTCAACTTCTCTCTTTTATGATCATTTTCCCTTTGGCTCAGGCATCAGTAGTTCCTGGTGTCAGATGTTTAGTATGATGCAAATACTAGATAATAATAATAATAGATGTGCAGTGGGGGTGGATAGGAGGTGGGCATCAGTGGAGCGTAAGGTGCGGGTAGGTTGCAAAGGGGAAATGCAAATGACTGAAGCTACAAATCACTGTCAATGGCATGTGCAGAGTAAGCTACCCTAACACCAAGGTAATGTGTGGTATACCCCCCATGATTTATCCTTTTATGGCCATTCAAACATGTTGTTTCTGCTAAATGTAATGTTGTAGATTTTTGTTCACGTAATTATTAGGTTGTTTCCTTTTCTATCCAGTAGGTGGCAGTCAAAGATAAGAAAACGCAGGGCTCTAAGAAAACGAGAAAAAAAATGCAGCATAGCCTACAAGTGTGAATCGAAATGCAATGTGAAGTTATTGGAATGGAAATAAATGTAACCACCTTCAACATACTTTTGAAGACATTTTGTTTCAAGTGTGCAACAAATGTAGTCTTTAGTAAGAGAGTTTGTCGGTTAGTTAGTTAGTCAGTCGTAGGGTAGGCCTATAGGCTAAGCAAACAATAGGCTACGTTAGCAAAGTAACTTTAACAAGGCTGGCGGCTAGCATTATTATCATCAAGAGGTGTGCTAACTTGTAGGCCTACCTCCAGATTGCTTTGCATTGAGGTGATACCAGAGCCAGGCTACCTATTAAACATGCTCTGGTGATATTTCAGACTTGACGAACTCCCATGGTAGGCAACGGGAATTCCTTACTGCAGAAATAGTAGATTGATGCTCCTGTCAACAGGATTAGTCTGGGCGTTCTTTTTAAAACGTAGGCTAAACTTTTCATTCAAAGCAGCTTTCTCGTCTGCGTCCTTCAATCACTATAGCCAAACTGCACTGTGTCAAATGTCACCACGAAATGTGATTAAGCAGCTTTATTTTCTTTAATACCTTAATATTTCTGTAATTAATTAATCAAAGTTAATGTGCTATTTTGACAGCCCTAGTTATTATACTACTGCAATACACTAATCTGGTACAGTGTTGCACTGAATAGAGAGATGATCTTGGTGGTCAATGCATGAAATGTCCAACTACGGAAAAAGGAAGTTTGAAGAAAAGAAACAAAACAACACAAAATAAAAAATCACATATATTCTGTTTTGTTATAGCATAGAAAACAATGAAACAAATCAACTGACAACAGGTTCATCACATCTCCTTTCAGAATCTTTATTCAGACATTTAAAAGTCAGAAACACATTTTATTTACATATTTTAAGTCAGAAAAACAAGCATTTTTTTTTGCTATGTCAACACATACTGTA
>NC_055965.1:34316690-34351690 GCF_018492685.1 Alosa sapidissima
TATTCCTGGCATGAAAACGTGCTGAATGTTTAAATGTGCAACAATGGGGGTTCTTTTTTAACATACTTCAGTATCTCCAGTTTACAGACAGGATCCTCCAGTCTAGCAGATAACAGCTTCAGTCCTGATTCTCCAGGATTATTGTAGCTGAGATCAAGCAGTTTTAAATGGGAGGGGTTTGAAGACAGAGCTGAAGCAAGAAAACCACAACCCTTCTCTGAGATGAGACAATCAGAGAGCCTGAGAGAGAGAGAGAGAGAGAGAGAGAGAGAGACTCTAGTAAATTAAATATGATGACTGTGATGCGAAGTGTGGAGGAGATATCTATTGAATTAGTACACACTCCTCCTTAGACACATTTGTTTTTACAGTTGTCAAAATGGAACTGAAAAAACTTCCTATCAGCACTATATCTATTCAGCACCTAAATGACATTGTTGGCCAGTGGACTTTAAGAATAGGCATTATTATTAATAGTTCTAAAAATGATAGAACATATCAATAGACTACAGAACTGCTCCAGTGCTCTAAATAAATGTGCAGGCACCATGTAAAACACACTGTACTTGGCCTCTGGCCTCGTGCCTAATTGCAAATAACAGCCATGGTGATATCTGCTACCGATGCCACTCTCACTCGTGCCATATTACTTTATTGTAACATAATGGGTCACGGACTAGACCAATCCAGAAACAGATTTTGAAACTCTAAGCATAAGCAATAAGGTTCAGCATGTTCAATGCTACTTTTTGGTGCTGACCAATTGATGTTATATTGTCATGGTTTTTCTCCCTAATCAGGAAATCTAAGATGATAATAAAATGTATACCCACCTTAATGTGTGTATTTTGCAGTTAAAACTGGACAGTCCTTTTGAGAGAAGCTGAACTCCAGAATCCCCCAGGTCATTGTCACTCAAGTCCAGCTGTAGTAGGGAGTTTGGTGACTGTAGAACTGAAGCAACAATCTCACAGGATTTATCTGTGAGTTTACAGTCAGCAAATCTGCAACAACATTTGACAGAATTATGACAGAACTCAACATATCACTATGCAAGGTTACTTTGAATCAAATCGACTAAATGTAGTGAAATGCACAGAAAATGGTACCAGTGTAAACAGTTGATGCTGCATTTAGATTAGCTGATTATTGATTGATTCATGATTCATTTGTTGCCTGTAGTGAGGACTACAGAGTCCTTCTGCAGTAACAGTAACAGGACACATACTGTAGCCTACTTGTAAACAACACTAGAATTACAGGGATGCAATTCTATGTATCCTCATTTATGTAAATGTAAGTATGTTTAAATAAATAAACACAAAAAATAAATAAATAAATAAATAAATAAATAAATCCAGACTACATCTTGAGGTTTCTGGTTCTCTAGATTACATACTGAAGTGTTTCAACTTTGCGGTGAGGATCCTTCAGTGTAGAGGATAACAGCTTCTGTGCTGATCCTCCAGAATGTCTGTTCCACTAGGTCGCTAATCATGTGTAAAACAAACCGTAGGCTACAGTACCTTTTAGGCGACACACAAACACAACACACACTTAGCAGGACCAGCAGCGGAGACTGGTCACTGGTGGGCAGGGAAGACGCGAGGCGACCGTTGCCCTGACAATCGCTGTTGAGTTGGGAAGGTTGGCTGCGCGTGCGATGAGCTTCCAGGCTAACGGTTTCCACTCGAGGCTTTTCCAACGTCCACCAAGTTGTAATGTTAACGTTAACTTAGTCTCACTATGGCAGACTCCCTCTTCTCTGTCCTTCCCGATCAACAGTAAACAGCTCCCAAGACGTTTGTACCGGAAAGTGTTAATACTCTCTTGCTGATCTAGTTAGCACTAGAGCTAGCACTTACCGCTTCAGTCACCAAATGACTAACGTTAACGTCTTCCCTCAAACAACTGCCACATCCAGCTACTATGTACTGCTAACCTCCGCAATGTCGACTCAACAGACTCATACTGAAAATAATACGTGACTATCGACCTCAGTGACTGTACGACCTAACTTTACTACAGTAGACTGAACTGTTATGACAGCTTGTAGCCTTTTTAGTAACTTTTTCATCCCACTGTCAAAACCGTGTAGCTTCATGTCTTCTCTGTTTTCCAACTGTCCCGGTTGCTAGGCAGCGACTGCGAGTGCGACGTCACCCAAACCCCACGGGTTTCCCGTTTACCAACAAAACTAGATGCGCGCGCAGCCGTGGGGCAGAAGACGCTTGGTGGCCGTCCACAACGTTATAAACTTAACCTAAATAGTCGGCTGCTGTAAGCTACAATCAGATTTTTTTGTATACCCCTGTTGTCTCAATGATAATAACATCTCATTTCAGACTATATTTCAGAGTTTGCCGTTCATTTGCATTATTAATATAACCTCGTATTTTGTCATTTTTGGCGAAGACATGCATTCCGTTAGGGATATTGAACATATTGAACAATCTAACCATGGTGATTTCGAATTGGTGCAGTTTTCAGCACAAAAACTCATTTTATTCTTTTCATGGAGAGCATTGTTGCGCACGCATGTTTTTGTGACGTTGCATAGAAATCCATACATAAATAATATTTATCCCATTACTTGTGTTACTAAACATACATCAACTCAGTTACATAACACATGCACAGGCTATGATATGTTAAAAGTCTGCTAAGAGGGCATAGCCTTAGAGACTGATCTGCAGCACTTGTCAGCATAGCCTATAAAACTATGGCAGGCTGCACTGCATCCTGGGTTCAAATGCCTAAATAGCCTATTCTAAACTAACATGATGCACATTCCATTTCTGTGAATGAACATAATTTTTCTTTTCGTGCACATCATGTGCATCGAGAAGTTCTCTGTTCATTGTTGCAGTGAGATTCCATTCTATAGAGCCCGCCGAAAAAAAAATCATCACACCTTAAAAGGGCTTCAATTAATTTATATTAACAGGGACACCATGTCACCATGCTGATTATATTGCTAATTATAACAACAGTGTGCGGGGACTGATATTGTACGCCTATCTTGCCAGTGGCAGGGGGGTTGCTGTCATCACCCCACATTTCATGAACTGAAATGAAAAGTTAGGGATTAGGGATTTCAATTAATAGTACCCACCAGGGTCAGAGTGGGGCCACTTTTCAGCCCGGGAGTTTCACGCCCATGACCGGCCCACTTTTTTAGTGGTGGTGGAAATTAGATAAATAGAAGCAACATTTCAGCTCTTACTATCCTGTAGTTTTTATTAGTAGGCTACCAATATTCCACTATTCCACAAGGATAGGTTGATAATGTTCATAACAAAAACAGGAAGGAAGAAATAAAGCATTTGAAATGTATCCCAAAATTCCACTAAGAGGCATATTGAACTATTGTTTACATGTTTACATGGCGATTTGCTCCTTTACTACACCCACTTCTGAGCAAACAAGCCATATAGGTTGATCATGTAGCTACTGCAGTCATATACAGTTCTTTCTTACATAAAATAACCATATAATTTAAAGTTAACACTATTATCCTTCCTACTTGTCCCTGTAGTCATAGCTAATTTCGGGCTGATCATTTTCAGCGGGGGACTGGCTGATCTGCTGCTCAGAGGTTTTTGTTTTTAGGCCTAGACTACTGCATACAGATCAAGCTTGACCCACTGTAAAATATCAAATGAGTCCTTTCAGTATACTAAGTCCTTCCTTAGTATTTTCAGTGTAATTGTACTACTAAGGTCTTTGGTCATTGTAAGGGCCCTCTATTATGCTAGGCTATATCGTTTTCAAGACAACAGGCTACCCATATCTATTATGCTAGGCTATATCGTTTTCAAGACAACAGGCTACCCATATCTATTATGCTAGGCTATATCGTTTTCAAGACAACAGGCTACCCATATCTATTATGCTAGGCTATATCGTTTTCAAGACAACAGGCTACCCATATCTATTATGCTAGGCTATATCGTTTTCATATCGTTTGCAAGACAACAGGCTACCCATATCTGGGAAAATATGATGATCATGCATGCATATATATTATGTCAGCCTTTATGTCAAGTGAAAATACTTTGTGTCTCATGATTGTTGCATTCATGTCACCTGAAGCATGCTGGTAGAAATATCTATTCAAAAGCACAGTTGCTTGGACTGCTATTAGGCTACATTAGAATTTCAGCCCAAAGTTGGATACCATGTAGAAATTTGCTGCAATTTCAAAACTCAGGAACGGGAACGGCTACTGTACAATAGAATGCTTCATATTGTCGTGTTCGGTAAGGTCTGCTGTTTATTCTGATAGCCTATATGATTTACCATGCGTTGAGTTTGTGAGATACTGTATACCACCGACAGTAATGGGTGGAGAAGGACGAAGTGCTGTGTGCTGTGAATGCAAATATGATGAAATGTCATGTATGCCCAACGTTCATTTTCACGTGAACCGTTTTTCACAGCACCTAGCCGCTAATATCACTGGAAAGCTCCAGTTCCGCTCTTTTGTTTGACATCTTGATGTATGTGAGATAAGTACTCCGAGAGCTATTCAGCAGAGAATAATAGATGTGAATTCGGACGCATATATTATGACCGCCGCGCAGCAAAGCTTTTTTCGTTTTGATCTGTAGCCCCCCCCGCTGGACTGGACCCCCCGAAAGGAGGGTAGGGCAGGGCAGACAGTTTTCTGTGAATATCTCGAGAACCGTAGGGTTTAGGAGGACCATTTTTTTTTATGTTGATCTCAAAGGGCCATGTCAACCCATTCCATAACCACTAATTTTCATGTATAGCGCCACCTAGTTAACTCATTGAATGCCAAGCTGTTTTCGGGAGCTTTGTCCTAGAGTGCCAGCAATCTAGACCATTGTTGATGATTTTTGTACAGCCACAGCATATTCTGTGTTATAGCTATGAACACATACAATAGCTTGATTAAAAGGTGAGGCTTTAAGCTCTCGGTGGGTGCAAACCGTGTATTTCTACGCGCCTCTGTTCCTGAGAAATCCCAAGCTAAACAGTGGCTAGTTTTCATCAAAATCGCTGTTTTTTTTCTAGAAATGGAGATATAACGTCTTTCATGAAATATGAAGTGTTGCCTGTTACTTACTTGTGTAAACGTTCCGGGAAGTGATCAGCGAGACCTGGCGAGACTGCCACCTAGTGATAGACCCACGAAAATGGCCTGGTTTTGACCTGACGTGCATGCGTCATTGATTCGACCCAAAGCGGCAACCGAGTTATGATAAAATGTCCAGATAAAATGTCCAGATTGTGCGTTTTCATGAGTTTCACGATCGTCATATATTTCATTTCAATTCATCACAGAGTTCCCAAAATCACATATAAGGTGTGTTAGAGTGTCTAGTTTCGTAATTTAAAAAAAAAGCTAAAAACGTAATATTACGTTTATGGCACTCAACGCATTGGCACTCAATGAGTTAAACACAAAAAAGTAAAAATGAGGTGTTGTAATCGCCGGTATCTGTGACCAAACATAGTCAAAACTGCACAAAATTGGAAGTGTAGGATCATTATGACACCCTCTGAATGCATGCCAAGTTTCGTGGAATTCCGTTCATGGGGAGCCACATAATAAATTAATTTATGTTACTATACACCAACTGGCCTGTAGGTGGCCAGAGACAGTTTTCTGTGAATATCTCGAAAACCGTAGGGCCATTACCACTTATTTCATGTATAGCGCCCCCTAGTTAAAAATTAAAAAGCAAAACATTAGGTGTTTTCATCACAAAATCTCTGGCTGACATGGTCAAAACTGCACGAAATTGAAAGTGTAGGATCATTATGACACCCTCCGAATGCATGCCAAGTTTCGTGGACTTTCGTTCATGGGGGGGCCTTACAATAAAATAATTTATGTGTACATTTAGTGACCGTACACCAACAAGGATTCCCGGGACACTGAAAGACTGGGGTGCACGAAACTTGGTGGGCATGTAACCCCACATGGATAGCATGGAACCATTGTTTTTCGTTTTGATCTGTAGCCCCCCCGCTGGACTGGACCCCCCGAAAGGAGGGTAGGGCCTAGGATGACTTTTTTGCGTATGTTTGCCTCCAGGGGTCATGTAAACCCATTCCATATGCACACATGTGCATAAACAGATACACACGCACACACATACATTCAGAGTAATCCTATGTATGACACATACTCACACAGTAGACATATATACGCATGCATGCACATGCACACACACAGGCACATAAACAGGCAAACACACAAGCACATGCACATGCACGCACACTAGGGTGCATCAAATGCCCCTCAAATCCTTTCTGCAATTTCTATGGTGGTTTTCCATATTCCATTTCATGCACAGAGTATATCTGTGAAATCTTAGAAAGATTAAACTTTGTCTAGGGGTACCACAAATGCATTGAATTATCATGATTTTAGGCGGATTTTGGCCATTTTCGCCATTTAACTACATGTTGGTACAAGTCAAAGTCAAAGTCAAAGTCAGCTTTATTGTCAATTTCTTCACATGTTCCAGACATACAAAGAGATCGAAATTACGTTTCTCACTATCCCACGGTGAAGACAAGACATATTTTACCAATTTAGGTCCACAGACAAACATGACATTCAAGTAAACAAAAAAGTAAGTAAATAAGTAAATAAGAGGGCACATATAATAATGAAAAAATAAGAGCAGCAAAATGTGGTTGAAATTGTGCATAGACAGTCAATAAAAATACTATTTTTATTGACTATAGTTCTGTTTGACCTAAGTAAGAAGAAAGTGGCATAGTGGTGCAGTTATGTAAGAGCAGCAGAAGTGTTGTGTTTTCAGGACAACAACACCAGTTGTAAAGTGTACAAGTGTACAAGTGTGCAAGTGGAGTAGTGCAGGCGGCCATTTTGGCTCCAATGTCCAGGATGTTATGTAGCTGAGGGTGGAGGGGGGAGAGGAGGGAGAGAGTTCAGCATCCTTACGGCTTGGTGTATGAAGCTGTTGGTGAGTCTGGTAGTGCGGGAGCGCAGGCTTCTGTACCTCTTCCCAGAGGGCAGTAGATCAAACAGATTGTGAGCGGGGTGACTTGCATCACTCACAATTTTGGTCGCCTTGCGGGTGAGGTGGGTGGTGTAAATGTCCTTCAGGGAGGGGAGTGAAGCACCAATAATCCTTCCAGCTGTGTTCACTATGCGCTGCAGGGCTTTCCTGTTGTATTCAGTGCAGCTTCCGCCCCACACAGCGATACAGCTGGAGAGGATGCTCTCGATGGTGCCTCGGTAGAATGTGGTCATGATGGCTGGTGGAGCACTTGCTCGCCTGAGTTTCCGCAGGAAGTACAGGCGGCGCTGAGCTCTCTTCGCCAGTGATGCAGTGTTGGTGGTCCAGGAGAGGTCTTTACTGATGTGCACCCCCAGGAATTTGGTGCTGCTCGCTCTCTCCACCACAGCACCGTCGATGGTCAGTGGCAGGTGTTGGGTGTGACCTCTCCGGAAGTCAACAACAATCTCTTTGGTCTTGCTGACGTTCAGCAGGAGGTTGTTGTCCCTGCACCACGTGGTCAGATGGTCGACCTCCAACCTGTATTGAGTCTCGTCGCCCTTGGTGATGAGACCCACCAGAGTTGTGTCGTCAGCAAATTTCACTATGTGATTGTTGCTGTAGGTTGCAGTGCAGTCATGCGTCAGCAGGGTGAAGAGCAGCGGACTGAGCACGCAGCCTTGGGGGGCCCCTGTGCTCAGTGTGATGCTGCTTGAGGTATTGTTGCCAACACGTACTACTTGGGGCCTCTGACAGAGGAAGTCCAGTAGCCAGTTGCAGAGGTAGGTACTGAGTCCCAGTTTGTCAAGTTTGCAGATGAGTTGTTGTGGTATTATGGTGTTGAATGCAGAACTGAAGTCTATAAACAGCAATCTCACATATGAGTCTCTTTTTTCCAGGTGGGTGAGGGCTGGGTGGAGGGCAGAGCAGATTGCATCCTCTGTAGACCGCTTGGCTCGGTATGCAAACTGGAAGGGGTCCAGGGTGGGGGGGAGAATGGCTTTGATATGTGACATGACAAGCCGCTCAAAGCACTTCATGATGATGGGTGTCAGTGCCACAGGGCGGTAGTCATTGAAGCAGGATGGAGCAGTTTTCTTCGGCACAGGTATGATGGTGGCAGCTTTGAAACATGATGGGACGATGGCTTGCTTCAGGGAAGTGTTAAAGATGTCTGTGAAGACATCCTTAAGCTCCCCTGCGCAGTCCTTCAGCGCACGACCTGGGATGTTGTCTGGACCTGTTGCCTTACGGGTGTTGATAGCAGCAAGTGTCCTCTTCACGCTGTCGGCAGAGAGGCACAGGGGCTGCTCATGTAGAGGGGGATGGGTCTTCTGTGGGCAGGTGCTGTTTTGTGCTTCAAAGCGAGCAAAGAAGCGGTTCAGGTTGTTGAGCAGAGGGATGTTGCTCTCACAGCTCTGTGGCGCGGGCTTGTAGTCCGTGAGGGCCTGAATGCCCTGCCATAGGCTTTGTGCGTTCCTGCTGTCTTTGAAGTGGGTGGTTATCTTGTGAGTGTATTCCTTTTTTGCTTCCTTGATGCCACGGGACAGGTTGGCTCTCGCTGTTCTCATGCCAGCTTCATCCCCAGCTCTGTAGGCTTTGTCTCTGGCCCTCAGCAGCCTGAGGACATCCCCTGTCAGCTATGGCTTCCAGTTAGCCCGAGTGATGATGTCTTTTGTGTGGGTCACATCATCGATGCACTTGGTGATGTAAGAGGTTACAGTGTCTGTATACTCCTCTATGTCTGTCCGGTTGTTGTAAGTGGCTGCCTGCTTAAACATTTCCCAGTCTGTTGTGTCAAAGCAGTCTTGAAGAGCATCGGAGGCTCCCTCAGGCCACACTTTTACCTGCTTACGAACCGGTTTGTTCGCTTTTACCCTTTGTCTGTATGCGGGCATTAGCATAACAGTGATATGGTCTGAAAGTCCAATGTGGGGGAGGGGGGTGGCTTTGTATGCTCCTTTGTGTGTAGTGTAGACCAGGTCCAGGATGTTATCTCCTCTTGTTGGAAAATCAACATGCTGGTGTAGCTTTGGAAGTACAGTTTTGAGATCAGCATGGTTAAAATCTCCAGTGAAGATGGTGAAACCGTCTGGGTGTGCTGTCTGTTGTTCACTGACAGCCTGGTACAGTTCACTAAGAGCCGCGTTCTTATCGCTGTTGTTGTTGGTAGGCGGGATGTATACTGCGACTAGCAGAATCGCGGTAATTTCCCTTGGCAGGTAAAAAGGACGGCACTTTATGATCATAAACTCTGCCAGTGGTGAGCAGTGTTTGCATACTACTACAGTGTCCCGGCACCATTCGTCACGGATGTAAACACAGATTCCTCCTCCTCGTGATTTACCTCCCTTTACAATGGCCCTGTCTGCTCGATAGCATGCTAGCTGCTCCAGTTGTACAGCAGAGTCCGGAATGTTGTCATTTAACCAAGTCTCAGTGAAGACGAGCACACAGCAGTTACTTACTGTCCGGTTCGTTGATCTCAGCAGTCGTATGTGATCCATTTTGTTGTCCAGTGATCGTACATTTGCCAGGAGAATGGATGGTATTGCTGGGCGAGTTGGGCTGGCCGCTAGCCTGGCCCGGACGCCTCCGCGCTTGCCCCTCTTCTGCTTCCTCGCACACCGCTTCCGACGCTTTCTTTCCAGGGGAGGAGTAGCAGGCGAGTCCGGTGTTGTTGCAGGCCGGAGTAATCCGAGTTCCTTTAGCGTCTCTGTTGCAAAGTCCAGAACGCTGCAAAACTTGCTTTTGCAGATGTCAATTAAAAACTGCCTGCTGTACTTGTAGTACGACGTAGTAAGACGAGACGAACACGTAAAACTCTCGGACAAACACTTTTTAAACGAACAAGCCTTGTAGTCATGGGAGATGCAGAGTCCATGCTGAAAAGTGCAGAGCTAGGTTGCCAAATGTCATTAAGAGAGTGTTGGTATATCAAATATTGAAACTCTTCATGTCATGAACTAAAAAATATTGCTTTATTTAGCAAGTTAGTTTTACTTAAATCAAGCAGTCGAGCAACAAAGGTGAGCATTAACTTGCCGGTGCTAAGATGAATACCAAGTAAAAAACTATTGTGCCTTGGCTTGGGGATTCCCATATAACTGAAGATACTTTCATTTTGAGAGGAGCTTCCTTCCAATGTTGATGTGCTGAAGTGCACGTACAGCTTTATCAAAATTGAATGCAAAGGTAAACAATCATCAGTCAACCAAGAAGCCGCAGAGTATGTGTTTGACCAAATACTGCCATTTTACCTAAAGGCAGATAAACTGATCAAGGAATATGACAACTGTCTAAATTTTCTAAAGAATCTGTATAATAAGGCCAAGGAAATGTCAAAGATTCCAGAAGTGAGTAGAGGAACCAGTAACCAATTTAAAGAGTTTCTGTCAAAGACCTGCCAGTTGTGGCACCATGAAGCAGACAAGTTCAGAGATGAAGAAGATAGGGCTTTTCTAGAGTCCATGAAGACAGACAAGGCATGTTGGTCAGAAGCAGATGTGCTATCTCAAGGCAAACATAAAAGGAAATATATGAGAGAAGAACAAGAAAGGAGGAGAAGGGAGAAGGAGGAGCTGAGAAAATCTCCAAAAGAAATAGTAAGCAGTGATATTGTTGAGGAGGTCGAAAATTGTCCAGTTCCAGAAACTTCTTCTCAAGTTGATCCTGACTTTCAAGGCTCAATTCAGTTATACCACATCGCAGGACAAGGAAAACTGGAGACCCAAAACTTTGTCCCATGATTTTGCTGCCCATCCTGATGTCATTTCTGTTATGAAGAGGGGCAAAATATCATCATCAATGTCATCACTATTTATGTGAAATAGTGGAGATCGGACAAGTTTTCTCTCTCATATGCCAGCCTGGACAGGTTTGATTGAAAACCATGCTTAAAAATCTCAGAAGACATTGAGGAATCCTAGAGTCCTCCCAATAACATGGCATTACATTGGGATGAAAAACTAGGCACATTAGAGGAGCCTTACCATAAGGAGGAATGATGTGCTGTGTTGTTGTCAGGTGAACATGGCACAAAACTTTTGAGTGTGATGCCACTTCAGGAAGTTGGCAAGGGTGAGACTGGAAGAAACATTGCTGAGAACATACGGGCAGCTTTTGGCAGATTGGTAGTGTACTGATGCAATTGCTGCAATGGTGTTTGACACAACTACTAAAGACTGTATAATTATGTTCCAAATAGTTTAGTTTGTGTTGATATGTTATCATAAATTTAATTCCAACTGCAGAGTTTTTGAAAATTAGAGATGCTAAGGAAAGGAGTTAGTGCTCAATGCGGATAATGTGCTAAGGAAAATGTACAATGTTCACCAACAAATGTAAATATTAGACATACATGTATTGAATTAAATGTTTCAAAATGCATGCAGCTGTTCTGTTTTTTGTAAACAGAAGCTAGATATGTCATTAATTGACATTGTTACGTTTAAATGTAGTGTAAAGAAGATTATTGGAAAATAACCAAAATCGGCCATAAAATATGAAATATTGTCAAAATAAAGGTGCATTGTGGTACCCCTAGATCATTATCAATCTTCACCAAACTTCATATTTAGTGTTTATTCATCAAATGGCATAATATTATTCACCATAGAAGAGTTTTTGAGGGAAAAAGGGGCACTTGATGCACCCTAACGCACACACACCCACCCACACACCCAGACACCCATAAACATAAACATGTACACGCACACATGCACACAATTCAAGAATTTCTCAGAATTATGAACAGGCAAGATGGGGGTGGGGTTGTATAAAATGTATATTACATGTGAAATCTATGAACTAATCATGTTTTGGTACTTGTTGTCTAGCAGATACCAGTGAGAATTGAGTGTGCATAATGCAATTCAGTGAGACGGTTAGAATCATATATGCGTTTCAGCGTGACTTATTTTTGTGGAAAACATGTGCTTGACTGGGCGGCGGTCATATTTTGTACCGCTCTGCGGTACACCTAGTTACTATATATTTTTAGGGGGCTTTTGATCATCTTAGGGTGGCTTCAGCTCCCCCAAAATAGGTCTAACGACGTCCTTGTGTGAAATGATGGTTAGGTGGTGGGGAAAGCTGTCTGTGGTGGAGTTCTCACTCTTGAAAACCTGGGAAAGTCTGATGTAACGTAAATTCTTTGTGACTTTGGCATATAGGGCCTAATGAGACATATCTCATATACAATATCATACAATACAATATCATACATTGTGTCAGCCTTTTCTGCTTGTCATTTTACTTATGACATCGCTGACATCGGAACCCTATAAAAAGTAATTATTTAATTGGTCAGGAACTCTATTGCATACGAAATTTCACATCAAACGAGACAGTTTCGAATGTTTTTTTTTTTATTATTGCATTTTTTTTTTTTCATTTTCATTTCGTCCTCAGTGAGTACAGACTAATTAGAATAACTGTG
The DNA here is from genome assembly GCF_018492685.1 of Alosa sapidissima. NCBI lineage: Eukaryota > Metazoa > Chordata > Actinopteri > Clupeiformes > Clupeidae > Alosa > Alosa sapidissima. Next base: position 34,329,135 of record NC_055965.1, read on the forward strand.
TTTATTAACCTGCTTAATTTTGTGTGAATTTCATCCGAAAAATTGGACTTGGTGTGGACAGTCCTTAAGACACATAAAACACCAACCAAACCATAATGTGCCACACTAGTCCTAATAATAATCCTTTACAAAGACATGTCTAACACCAACCTTAATGTCTGCAGTTTGCAGTTAGGACTAGACAGTCCCTTAGAGAGAAGCTGAACTCCAGAATCCCCCAGGTCATTGTGACTTAGGTCCAGCTCTGTCAGGGAGTTTGGTGACTGTAGAACAGCAGCCACAATTCCACAGGACTTCTCTGAGAGTTTGCATTCAGCAAGTCTGCATAACAACAAAAAATAAAGACAAAGTATTGCAGAGATGGATAAATCTAAGGGATACAATGTGCCCCGATAAATCAACACAATCAAGTGATCACATACATTCACAGTAAACATACGTATAACACATACACACACAGTAGACATATGTATGCATGCATGCACATGCACACACACAGGCACACCCACAAGGACATGCACGCACGCACACACACACACACACACACACACACACACACACACACACACACACACACACAAACACGAACATGCACACAATTCAAGAATTTCTCAGAATTATGAGCAGGCAAGATGGAGGTGGGGTTGTATAAAATGTATTTTACATGTGAAATCTATGAACTAATCATGTTTTCATACTTGTTGTCTAGCAGATACCAGTGAGAATTGAGTGTGCATAATGCAATTCAGTGAGACGGTTAGAATCATATATGCCTTTCACCTTTTGTTTTTAGCCAGCGGCCAGACCAGCAGATACCCTGACTTTGCTGAATTACTGAAGCTAAGCAGGCTTAGTAAGTACTTGGATAAGACACCTCCTTGCAAGAGTAGGTTCCTGCTGGAAGTGGTGTTGGTGGCTGGCCAGTAGGTGGCACTCTTCCCTGTGGCCAAAAGCCACCAAACAAATATCAATCCCAATGTCCTATTGCAGTGACAGGGACACTGTACTGCAGGAGATGTTTTCCTTTGCATGGATGTTAAATTGAGGTCCTGACTCACCATGGTTGTTAAAGATCGCATGGCACTTATCGCAAAGAGAATGTGGTTCCCTGATTTGCTTTATTTATCTACACATACATAAAGACACACACACACACATGCACACACACACACACACATAAAAACACACATACACAAAGACACATAAAAACACACACACACACACACACACATAAAAACACACATACACAAAGACACATAAACACACACACACACACACACACACACACACACACACATAAAAACACACATACACAAAGACACATAAACACACACACACACACACACACATACTACACACATGCACACACACATACAGTACATGGACACACATGACACACACAACACAAACACATAAACACACATACATACACACACACACACACACACACACACACACTACACATGCACACACACATACAGTACATGGACACACATGACACACACAACACAAACACATAAACACACATACATACACACACACACAAACACACACAAAACACATATACACAAAAACAACCACACACTCTGCAAACACTCAATTACAAACACACAAAAAAGGAACAAAGTAGAAAATGAACACAATTTGACAAGCGTGACTTATTTTTGTGGAAAAAATGTGCTGGACTGGGCGGCGTCATATTTTGTACCGCTCTGCGGTACATCTAGTTATTACATTGTGTGATCAATATGCCAGAATAAATGCACTGGTACACATAGCATACACTGGTATTTGTACCAGACGGGGTATTAATAGAACAACACATTGCTGTGTGCACCGGGGTACGAATAGCATACATTGATATTTGTACCAGACGGGGTACTAATAGGACACATTGCTGTGTGCACCGGGGTATGAATATAATTCACTTCTAATTGACCTGTCGCTAAGCGCCACCCTTAGAACGCTGATGATGACAGTCCAGCCTCAACGGGACTCGGACATCAGCATCAAACGGACATTAGAACGCTGATGATGACAGTCCAGCCTCAACGGACAACTCGGACATCAAATTTCGTATGCAATAGAGTTCCTCACCAATTAAATAATGGCTTTTTATAGGGTTCCGATGTCAGCGATGTCATAAGTAAAATGACAAGCAGAAAAGGCTGACACAATGTATGATATTGTATTGTATGATATTGTATATGAGATATGTCTCATTAGGCCTATATGCCAAAGTCACAAAGAATTTACGTTACATCAGACTTTCCCAGGTTTTCAAGAGTGAGAACTCCACCACAGACAGCTTTCGCCACCACCTAACCATCATTTCACACAAGGACGTCGTTAGACCTATTTTGGGGGAGCTGAAGCCACCCTAAGATGATCAAAAGCCCCCTAAAAATATATAGTAACTAGGTGTACCGCAGAGCGGTACAAAATATGACCGCCGCCCAGTCAAGCACGTTTTCCACAAAAATAAGTCACGCTGAAAGGCATATATGATTCTAACCGTCTCACTGAATTGCATTATGCACACTCAATTCTCACTGGTATCTGCTAGACAACAAGTACCAAAACATGATTAGTTCATAGATTTCACATGTAATATACATTTTATACAACCCCACCCCCATCTTGCCTGTTCATAATTCTGAGAAATTCTTGAATTGTGTGCATGTGTGCGTGTACATGTTTATGTTTATGGGTGTGTGGGTGGGTGTGTGTGCGTGCATGTGCATGTGCTTGTGTGTTTGCCTGTTTATGTGCCTGTGTGTGTGCATGTGCATGCATGCGTATATATGTCTACTGTGTGAGTATGTGTCATACATAGGATTACTCTGAATGTATGTGTGTGCGTGTGTATCTGTTTATGCACATGTGTGCATATGGAATGGGTTTACATGACCCCTGGAGGCAAACATATGCAAAAAAGTCATCCTAGGCCCTACCCTCCTTTCGGGGGGTCCAGTCCAGCGGGGGGGCTACAGATCAAAACGAAAAACGATGGTTCCATGCTATCCATGTGGGGTTACATGCCCACCAAGTTTCGTGTACCCCAGTCTTTCAGTGTCCCGGGAATCCTTGTTGGTGTACGGTCACTAAATGTACACATAAATTATTTTATTGTAAGGCCCCCCATGAACGAAAGTCCATGAAACTTGGCATGCATTCGGAGGGTGTCATAATGATCCTACACTTTCAATTTCGTGCAGTTTTGACCATGTCAGCCAGAGATATTGTGATGAAAACACCTAATGTTTTGCTTTTTAATTTTTAACTAGGGGGCGCTATACATGAAATAAGTGGTAATGGCCCTACGGTTTTCGAGATATTCACAGAAAACTGTCTCTGGCCACCTACAGGCCAGTTGGTGTAGGCTTAATCTACGTTGACTGTGCCACTAGGTCGCTAAAAGAATGTGTAAAGCAAACCGTAGGCTACAGTACATTTGAGGCGACAAACAACAAACACAAACACCTCTTAGCAGGGCCAGCAGCAGAGACTGGTCACTGGTGGGCAGGCAAGACGAGAGGCAACTGTTGCCCTGAGAATCGCTGTTGAGTTGGGAAAGTTGGCTACGCGCGCGGTGAGCTTCCAGGCTAACGGTTTCCACTCAAGGCTTTTCCAACGTCCACCAAGTTGTAACGTTAACGCTAAGTTAGTCTCACTATGGCAGACACTCCCTCTTCTCTGTCCTTCCCGATCGACAGTAAACAGCTCCCAAGATGTTTGTACCGGGATGTGTTAATACTCTCTTGCTGATCTATTTAGCACTTGCAGTTACTGCTTCAGCCACCAAATGACTTCAACGTTAATGTGAAAGTTAACTTCCCTCAAGAAACTGCCACGTCTTGAAAAGAATATCGGAACGTCACGTATTACCAACCCTCCCGTATGACCAACCTCTTACGTGTATGTGTCACTTAATATTCATTTCTATACAAACCAAGACGGATTCCTAAAGAAACGCAAGCACCCACACCATAAGTGTATCAGTCTTGTAAGGCTGTGTGTACAAATCTGCTTGGAGCTCCAGTGGAATTTTGAATTGCGACATGAATTCTCAGGCTAACCGTGTGTTGGGAATAGGTAAAAAAAATTGGATATTTCAGGCAGTAAAAGCCCCGGTAAGAACCAAACTAGATTTTGTTCAAATCTACACACCTATGGTTACTGAAAAATGTAAGGTTCATTTATCAAATGTTATTTTGAAGTGTTAAAAAACAATAGTTGTTTTAGAATTTTCAAAATAATTGGTTGGTAATTAGCATGGTTACGATACGTGACTATCAACCTCTGTGACTGTACTGTTATGACAGCTTGTAGCCTTTTTAGTAACTTTTTCATCCCACTTTCAAAACCATGACATCGATGACATCGGAACCCTGCAAAATCATTATTTGATTGGTCAGGACCTCTATCGCATACGATATTTCACATCAAACGAGACAGTTTCGAATGTTTTTTTTTCATTGCAACAAATTCCGTCCTCGGTGAGTACAGACTAATTAGAATAACTGTGTTTATTAACCTGCTTAATTTTGTGTGAATTTCATCTGAAAAATTGGACTTGGTGTGGACAGGCCTTAAAACACATATAAAACACCAACCAAACCATAATGTGCCACACTAGTCCTAACAATAATCCTTTACAAAGACATGTCTAACACCAACCTTAATGTCTGCAGTTTGCAGTTAGGACTAGACAGTCCCTTAGAGAGAAGCTGAACTCCAGAATCCCCCAGGTCATTGTGACTCAGGTCCAGCTCTGTCAGGGAGTTTGGTGACTGTAGAACAGCAGCCACAACTCCACAGGCGTTCTCTGAGAGTTTGCATTCAGCAAGTCTGCATAACAACACAAATAAAGACAAAATATTGCAGAGATGGATAAATGTAAGGGATACAATGTGCCCCGATAAATCAACACAATCAAGTGATCTTTCGCAGACCATTCTCATGCCAAATCACATACACATACATAAACACACACACACACCTGAAAGATTTGTAATGTTATAAGAGGATAAGTGTATACATATAAGCAATTAATTTGTGGCACACCATCAACCACAATCCTGTAATGAAGATGGAATTTACCAATTCATAACATCAAAATAAATCAAGTGTACACCATCGTGCATTTTTTAAACAGTAAAGATACTTGTTTTTAATTTAACAAACTGTTATAAAATGGGTATTACACATCAATGTACAAATCTCTGCCATAAACCAAAACCCCTTTAAAGTGTCCCAGAGTGGGTGTGGCCCAATTAATCAATTACCCACACCTGCAGACTATTACGGACAGGCACATTTGCAAAAGCTCATTGAATTAAACTGTGTTCTAAAACAGTGTAGTGCATCTTCACACATGAACCCAGACTAAAGGCCCGAACACACCAGATACGATACGAAATAACAGTGCGAAAATGCGAAAAATTAGTGTGTGAAATTTTTGCACTCAAAGTGTACACACCAAGTCCGATGCGATTATTTTAATATTTCGCATTCTATTTCGCACTCACGTCACGCAGGTTCACACAGCGACTTTCAGTAAGCAGGGAGAACTCATAAAATCATCAAGATTTGAAACAGATTATAGCCTTGATCATTCATGGAACCGTGCATTGGCTTGAGAGGTGCTGGGGAAATTAAAGCTTACGGCCATCCCTTGTCTATTCCATTAGTGTCTATTAGTGTCTATTAGTGCACCATACACCCACCCCAGTTAAGCATTCTTCCTTGAGAAAGATTTGAACTCCGAGTCCGGGTAAATAGACGGACACAGAGAGGTCAGCAGGGAATGACGAGCTGATTTTGGGCTGAGCTCAACGTTGCACTCTGCCCCACATTGAGCCCAGCCCCGATCTGCAAGCTGCAGCCAGGGGTGCCCGCATATTGGATTCGAGGTATGCCATTTGGGTGGACTGGTGTAGCCTAACAAGTTGTAGTGTAGGCAAGGCCTCATTTAAAATGTTACATGCCAAAATGCTATACGCCAACACGCTATAAAACGGCCATAGCCTATATCATGTACATCTCACGAAACCATTTCACACGCAGGCTACGTCAAAATGTATCTGCTAAGGAGCGGAGGCACAGAGACAGCCTGTAGAAATGAGCATGGGATAAAATCGCACTGCTGCAACAAGTGGTAAAAATTGATCAGCTTGTATGACGATGATCCAACACACAGCAAAAGCTAATAATGATAGCCTACCAGTTATTAGCTTACCAGATCCACAGAAAGTTTTTCAGAGTTCCACATTGGGCTACTTCAGTTATAAAGCATAAAGCAAAGTTAACGCACCAGGAAATGTGAGGCAAATTTACAATAGTGGTAACCCTGGACATAATGCTGTTGTCAGCAGCATAGCCTACCATGACCTATTCTTAAAACTTCCATTTCCTTGAATGCATGTTGTATTTTTTCATTGCAAATATGTGCAGTAAGAAGTAGTGAGATTTCATTGTTTTTGGTTGAGTGTAAAATGGGACGGTGGTAAGAAGTGGGGAAAGCTGTCTGTAAGGAGTTCGCACTACGTAAGAAGTTCGTCAGGAGTACTCTTGAACACCTGAGAGAGTCTACTGTAACGTAAACTCTTTGTAACTTTGGCATATAGGCCTATTAAGGAGACTAGTCATCGTGAGCAGTAGGATCACCCAATCTATCAGCTTTTTTTCTGCTCGTCGTTCTATTGTGACATCAATGGAACCCTGCAAAATCATTATTTGATTGGTCAACAGCTCTTTTTCGCATGCGAAATTTCGCATGAAATGAGACCGTTGCAAAAATGTTTTTAATCGCAACGAATTTCGTCTTCGGTGTGTACAGACTAATACGAATGCATGTGTTTAATAGGCTGCGTGATTTAGTGTGAATATTTCGTCCCGAAAATCGGACTTGTGTGTACGGGCCTTAACATTGAATTTGCTCTGCAGGTCAGTCTGGGCCCATATTCACAAAGAATGTTAACTCATTGAATGCCAAGCTGTTTTCGGGAGCTTTGTCCTAGAGTGCCAGCAATCTAGACCATTGTTGATGATTTTTGTACAGCCACAGCATATTCTGTGTTATAGCTATGAACACATACAATAGCTCGATTAAAGCTATCGGTGGGTGCAAACCGTGTATTTCTACATGCCTCTGTTCCTGAGAAATCCCAAGCTAAACAGTGGCTAGTTTTCATCAAAATCGCTGTTTTTCATGAAATATGAAGTGTTGCCTGTTACTTACTTGTGTAAACCTTCCGGGAAGTGATCAACGAGACCAGGCGAGACTGCCACCTAGAGATAGACCCACGAAAATGGCCTGGTTTTGACCTGACGTGCATCACTGCCTCACTTTGACCTGACGGGCGTCACTGATTCGACCCAAAGCGGCAATGCGAGTTATGATAAAATGTCCAGATAAAATGTCCAGATTGTGCGTTTTCATGAGTTTCACGATCGTCATATATTTCATTTCCATTCATCACAGAGTTCCCAAAATCACATATAAGGTGTGCTAGAATGTCTAGTTACGTAATTAAAAAAAAAAGCTAAAAACGTAATATTACGTTTTTGGCTCTCAACGCATTTTGGCACTCAATGAGTTAAGGCTAAAAGTAGCTCCTAACTGGGGAATTTAGGAGAAACTAAAATTAATGGGCGTGTCACTCGTAATTTTAGGACTCCTAATTTGTTTGACTAAGAGTAATTCACAAAGCATTTTAGACCTAAAATAGCACCTAAGTCTGCGGGGACTGATATTGTAGGCCTATCTTGCCAGTGGCAGGGGTGGTGGCTGTCATCACCCCACATTTCATGAACTGTTGTGAAGTTAGGGATTTCAATTAATAGTACCTACTGTAAAATATCAAATTAGTCCATTGAGGCCTACCTATTCATGTTCCTAATAGATTCTCCCCCTTAGCTAGAGAAACCGAGAAACCTGCTACTCTGGTCATTGGCGCTTCTACTATACGAAACGTGATGCTAGCGACTCCATCGGCCATAGTAAAATCGATATCTGGGGCCAGAGCTAACGACATCGAATCAAATTTGAAAGTGCTGGCTAAAGCTAATCGTAAATACTCGAAAATAGTTATCCACACTGGCACTAATGACGTCCGATTGCGTCAATCGGAGATCACCATACAAAACTTTATCTCCGTGTGCAGGTTCGCGCAACAGATGTCTGACTATGTAACTTTCTCTGGACCCATACCCATTAAAAGAGGTGATGAAATGCTCAGCAGAATTTCGGACCTCAACCGATGGCTGTCAAAGTGCTGTGCCAATAACAATGTGGGCTTCATAGATAACTTTAGCTCCTTCTGGGGGAAACCTGGACTGTTGAAAAGAGACGGTATCCATCCCACATGGGAGGGTACTGCCCTCCTTTCAAGGAACATAGACCGTCACTTAACCGAGGCTAGTTCCTGACGAACCAGAGATCCAGGAAGCAGAGATAAGGTCTTACACAGATCTCTGCTGTCCTAACAGTCACCCAGGTATACAGGGCATACAAGGCCAAATAGAGAGGGTGTCTGTACCAAGACTGTCAACTCTTACTCGACCCACTAGGGGAATTATTAGTAGCAATCTTATTACGATAAAAACTTCTCCGGTGAAGCAAATTCCTCCAAAAACGCAACTTACACTTGCTTTACTTAATATTCGATCACTGTCAAGTAAAACTGCCTTGGTTAATGAAATTATTACTGACAATCATATAGATGTTATGTGTCTTACTGAAACCTGGCTTAAACCAGATGAATACCTTCCATTAAATGAGTCAACACCTCCCTCCCATTTGAATTATCATGTACCACGCCACACTGGCAGGGGAGGTGGAGTAGCTACAATCTATCAATCTAGTCTTCTCACATCTCCCAAGCTCACACACAAGTTTAAATCTTTTGAAGTTCTAGTCCTCAATTTTTTACCACCAGACTGGAAAACTGATCAGCCTGTAACTGTGGTCACATTGTACAGACCCCCTGGCCCCTACTCTGAATTCTTAGAGGAATTTTCTGATTTCCTTTCCACTTTAACTATCCAAACAGAAAAAATACTTATATTGGGTGATTTTAATATTCATATGGATAATGTGCACAATTGTCTCACAATTGCATTTCAATCCCTAATTGACCATGTCGGGTTCTGCCAAAATGTTAATTCACCCACGCACCGACATAACCATACTATTGATCTAGTCTTGTCATACGGCATAAACATAGAGCAGTTAACAATCTTGCCACAACACCCGACCTTAACTGACCACCATCTAATTACTTTTACAATGACATTACAACATGCAGTACCTAATTTAGCTGAATACTACAGCCGCGGCGTATCTGAAAAAACTAATGCAGACTTTCTAGAAAAGATTTCGCTTACGCTTGCCCCATTCCGGACTCATGTGGTAGCCTATCAGAAGCCCCATCCCTTAATCCAGCCCATTCCGGACTCATGTGGTAGGCCTATCAGAAGGCCCTTTCCTTAATCCAGCCCATCCCGGACTCATGTGGTAGGCCTATCAGAAGGCCCTTTCCTTAATCCAGCCCATCCCGGACTCATGTGGTAGGCCTATCAGAAGGCCCTTTCCTTAATCCAGCTGAGGTCGACTTGTTAACTGATAATGTGATGAACTCATTACGCTCAACCCTTGATTCAGTAGCACCACTCAAAAAGAGAATGAGAAAACAAGTAAGGCGTGCTCCATGGTATACCACACAGACAAAAACACTCAAACAAACAGCGCGTAAACTTGAACAAAAATGGCGTACCACTAAATTGGAAGTTTTTCGGCAAGCATGGAAAGATAGCCTTATCACCTACAAAAAAGCACTCAACGAGGCCAAGTCAACCTACTATTCCTCGCTGATCGAAGAAAACAAAAACGATACAAAATTTCTCTTTATCTCCCGCCTGACGAAGAGCCACACCGAAGTAACCGAATCTATCCCTATTTGCCTAAACAGTAATGACTTCATGAACTTTTTCAATGACAAAATTGAAACAATTAGAGATAAGATTAATATCCAGTCAGTCTCACCAAATATTCGTACTCCATTGTTGAACGGTAGCGAAAACATAATTGACTCACAGATGAGACGAACAACGTTGAATTCATTTACACCTATTGACATATTAGACCTCACTTCCACAATCTCTTCATCAAAATCTACAACTAGTCTACTAGATCCTATTCCTACTCATCTTCTGAAGACTGCTCTCCCTTTCTTGGACAATGCTTTGCTCCAGATTATAAATAACTCACTGCTATCAGGCCATGTACCACAGTCGTTTAAGTTATCTGTCATTAAGCCATCCCTCAAAAAGCCTACCCTTGACCCTAACAACCTGGCCAACTATAGGCCTATATCTAATCTCCCTTTTTTGTCAAAAATACTAGAAAAAATAGTGTCGAAACAAATTGGTACCTTCTTGCATATGAATAAAATCCAAGAATTATATCAGTCTGGTTTCAGAGCTCACCACAGTACTGAATCAGCCTTAGTTAAAGTTTTTAATGACCTCCTCATCGCTGCCGATAATGGACATATATCAATATTGGTCCTCCTGGACCTCAGTGCTGCCTTTGACACCATAGACCACAACATACTACTCCACAGGCTTGAACATTCGATAGGCATTAAAGACTCAGCACTCGCTTGGTTTAGATCATACCTTTCTAACCGCAGACAATTTGTACAGGTTCACAATGAACCATCTACCCAGACTATGGTAAAATATGGGTGCCTCAAGGCTCAGTACTAGGGCCCCTGTTATTTTCTCTCTATATGCTTCCTCTAGGCTCAGAAATTAGGAAACATGGCATTAAATTTCATTCTTATGCAGACGATACACAACTATACCTTTCCATAAAACCTGACGAATTGACTCCGTTAGCCAAACTTGACACATGTATACGAGACATAAAGACATGGATGACGAACAATTTCCTGCTTTTGAACTCCGATAAAACAGAAGTCATGGTTTTAGGTCCTAAAAAGATGAGGGATATCCTATCCTCATCACAAGCTACATTTACTGATCTCCGACTATCCTCATCCACATGTGTTAAAAATCTAGGAGTTACAATTGACCAAGACCGATCACTAAGTAATCACATAAAACAGATTACCAAAGCTTCATTTTATCATTTAAGGAACATTTCAAAGATAAGGAAGTCTTTATCCCTACCAGACGCTGAGAAATTAATCCATGCTTTTGTCACCTCAAGGATTGATTATTGCAATGCTCTATACGCTGGCTGCAATAACACCTGTCTAAAGAGCTTACAGCTTATACAAAATGCAGCTGCTCGCACACTCACTAGAAAATATGAACATATTTCCCCTATCCTGGCATCTCTACACTGGCTGCCTGTTAGAAGTCGCATTGACTTCAAAATATTACTTCTAACATACAAAGCCATTAATGGCCAGGCACCAGAATATATTAAAGATCTCCTAGTCCCATATAACCCACCCAGACCGCTACGATCACAGAATACTGGCCTTCTTGTAATTCCAAGAATCTCAAAAACTACAGTAGGAGGCAGAGCTTTCAGCTATCGCGCACCCCTCCTCTGAAATAATCTTCCTACCTCAATTCGACTAGCTGACACCCTCCCTATTTTTAAGTCTAGACTTAAAACATACCTCTTTACTGCCTCCCATAGTTAGGTATGGTGCGTGGAAATTCACCCACCTCAGGGTTTTTTGGAATGGACCACCCTGCTGAGTCCTCGTGTGACTGGCACCCCAGTCGCGCATGCGATGGTGGTCACTGACCATACCTGCGCTGGTGTCGACTACCCCTCACCATGCCTTAGTTATGCTGCTATAGCATAGTGCTGTCATGGACTTTTCATGTGTCACGCCGTACAACCCCCCCCCCCCCTCTCCTCTCCCCCCTTCTCTCTCTCTCTCTCTCTCAACTCTTCCTCTCTTGCCTATTCCCACCATGGTATACTGTAACAATATATAGTACTACTGATTACTTATTGACATTAACCATTCTGATTTTCAGTAATACTAACCCATTCTACATCTCTCTTTCTTCCCCCTTACTGTACCTCACTTGTGAGGTATATCATCACCAGTCATCAACCATCCGTGTGTTGGCCCTCCTCTCACCCATCTCACCTGAAGTCCCATCCCCGATTGCCCTATTACTGCCCCCTATCTGGACTCCTGGCCCGTACAGCCTAGCGACCCACCACCAGCCTATGGCAACTCTGCCCGGATTACTGGCCCGTCTGCCAACCCACCACATGCCCCTCGACAACTCCCTTCCCCTGGACAATTCCAACGCTGGACTATTGAACACTAAATCAGGAGTAATAAATTACCATAACGGATACGTAATCATCCCACCTCTTGTAACTTTCAGCTCAAGTGCTTTTAACACCATGTCTTATTCTCTACACCCGACTATCATATGCATTTGTCATGTATACAGACCTTACTGTCATGTACTGACCCTAGGCAGATGGGTCAGGCCCTTGAGTCGTGGATCTGCTTGAGGTTTCTTCCTATATGTATCTCCAATTCTAGGGAGTTTTTCCCCTGTTACCCATGGGCCTCTCTCTGTCTTTTCTTTTCTTCCTTTCTTCCCTTCTTTCTCTGATTGCCTACATTCTGTAAAGCGCCATGATACATGTGTTATGTTTTGGCGCTATATAAGCACAATAAATTAAATTAAATTAAAATAGGCTATTTTCAGTGTAATTGTACTACTAAGGTCTTTGATCATTGTAAGGGCCCTCTATTATGCTAGGCTATATCGTTTTCAAGACAACAGGCTACCCATATCTATTATGCTAGGCTATATCGTTTTCAAGACAACAGGCTACCCATATCTATTATGCTAGGCTATATCGTTTTCAAGACAACAGGCAACCCATATCTGGGAAAATATGATGATCATGCATGCATATACATTTATGTCAAGTGAAAATACTTTGTGTCTCATGATTGTTGCATTCATGTCACCTGAAGCATGCTGGTAGAAATATCTATTCAAAAGCACAGTTGCTTGGACTGCTATTAGGCTACATTAGAATTTCAGCCCAAAGTTGGATACCATGTAGAAATTTGCGGCAATTTCAAAACTCAGGAACGGGAACGGCTACTGTACAATAGAATGCTTCATATTGTCGTGTTCGGTAAGGTCTGCTGTTTATTCTGATAGCCTATATGATTTACCATGCGTTGAGTTTGTGAGATACTGTATACCACCGACAGTAATGGGTGGAGAAGGACGAAGTGCTGTGTGCTGTGAATGCAAATATGATGAAATGTCATGTATGCCCAACGTTAATTTTCACGTGAACCATTTTTCACAGCACCTAGCCGCTAATATCACTGGAAAGCTCCGGTTCCGCTCTTTTGTTTGACATCTTGATTTATGTGAGATAAGTACTCTGTGATAGCCTGGCGGGCCATCCTATATCACCTACGACCATATCCGTATCCGGTCGGCAAAACGGCAAATACATCCTTCTTCGAAAGGAACGACTTAAGTGCATTGTGTTGCTCAACTTTCGTTATCCTGTTAAGCCCGCCTTAAGACTCTAACATAATAGAGCACTGTGATTGGATGACGTCCACGGCGTCAGCCAATAGAAATCCCTATGGTTTGATACTAGACGTACAGGCTGAGCAAATTAATTTGCCGCCGCTACGGTGCGTCTAGATTTCTAGGCTAACTCTGTGAGCTATTCAGCAGAGAGTAATGGATGTGAATTCGGACGTATATATTATTACTATATATTTTTAGGGGGCTTTTGATCATCTTAGGGTGGCTTCAGCCCCCCCAAAATAGGTCTAACGACGTCCTTGTGTGAAATGATGGTTAGGTGGTAAGAGGTGGGGAAAGCTGTCTGTGGTGGAGTTCTCACTCTTGAAAACCTGGGAAAGTCTGATGTAACGTAAATTCTTTGTGACTTTGGCATATAGGCCTAATGAGACATATCTCATATACAATATCATACAATACAATATCATACATTGTGTCAGCCTTTTCTGCTTGTCATTCTACTTATGACATCGCTGACATCGGAACCCTATAAAAAGCCATTATTTAATTGGTCAGGAACTCTATTGCATACGAAATTTCACATCAAACAAGACAGTTTCGAATGTTTTTTTAAATTATTTTCATTTCGTCCTCAGTGAGTACAGACCAATTAGAATAACTGTGTTTATTAACCTGCTTAATTTTGTGTGAATTTCATCCGAAAAATTGGACTTGGTGTGGACAGTCCTTAAGACACATAAAACACCAACCAAACCATAATGTGCCACACTAGTCCTAATAATAATCCTTTACAAAGACATGTCTAACACCAACCTTAATGTCTGCAGTTTGCAGTTAGGACTAGACAGTCCCTTAGAGAGAAGCTGAACTCCAGAATCCCCCAGGTCGTTGTGATTCAGGTCCAGCTCTGTCAGGGAGTTTGGTGACTGTAGAACAGCAGCCACAACTCCACAGGCGTTCTCTGAGAGTTTGCATTCAGCAAGTCTGCATAACAACACAAATAAAGACAAAATATTGCAGAGATGGATAAATGTAAGGGATACTATGTGCCCCGATAAATCAACACAATCAAGTGATCTTTCGCAGATCATTCCCATGCCAAATCACACACATACATAAACACATACACATATACACACACACACACACACACACACACACACACACACACACACACACACACATACAATGAGACCCGACAAGACTTCCAATGTACATGTACTTATACCTGGGCAAAATGGTAAATAAAGATGAACAGAACTGAAGTGTTTACACACATAATGTTGTAAGAGGACAATTGTATACATATAAGCAATTTATTTATGCCACACCATCAACCACAATCCTGTAATGAAGATGGAATTTCCCAATTCATAACATCAAAATACATCAAGTGTACACCATCTTGCATTTTTTAAACAGTAAAGATACTTGTTTTTAATTTAACAAACTGTTATAAAATGGGTATTACACATCAATGTACAAATCTCTGCCTAAACCAAAACCCCTTTAAAGTGTCCCAGAGTGGGTGTGGCCCAATTAATCAATTACCCACACCTGTAGACTATTATTTGCAAAAGCTCATTCAAATAAAACTGTGTTCTAAAACAGTGTAGTGCATCTTCACACATGAACCCATTTCATGAAAATTCTATAATCCAAGATGGCCGCCACCATATGACGTCATAATATGCAAATTAGATATAAACATTTAATCTCTACATAAACTTTGGGTCATCCTTAATATTTCTCTAATTTACAGAAAGTCTCTATCTCTTATCACTTTTAAGATATAGCCTTTTGAAATGAAGATCGAAATCGTCAAAATCGAACGTTTCGGAAAAAAAAAACCTCTGGCGCCTAAAGGGTTAAAACACATATAAAACACCAACCAAACCATAATGTGCCACACTAGTCCTAATAATAATCCTTTACAAAGAGACATGTCTAACACCAACCTGAATGTCTGCAGTTTGCAGTTAGGACTAGACAGTCCCTTAGAGAGAAGCTGAACTCCAGAATCCCCCAGGTCGTTGTGATTCAGGTCCAGCTCTGTCAGGGAGTTTGGTGACTGTAGAACAGCAGCCACAATTCCACAGGACTTCTCTGAGAGTTTGCATTCAAAGAGCCTGCATAACAACATGAGAAAAGATGACATATTACAGAAATGGATTAATGGAAAATATACTGTTTAAACAGTGCCCCAATAAATCAACATAGTCAAGAGACATTATTACCCTAGCCTGACGAGCCAGACCCACATTAAAATGTAGGGTCTGGACACTCACCGTTCGCAGTGCTCAGTCCGAGGGGCGGGATAATCAGTTGTCTTTCAAATTCCCTCTGCACGCAATAGGACAGCGGCAGCGCTGGCAGTCCCATGCGTTTCCCACCAGCGGAGCTAGTTGGCTAGTTCAAACGTTTGCCAACTTAATAAAAGCTTAACTCGTGTCACACTGTTCGCCAGCAGCAACATCCATCTTATTTGTTTTCAAGTAGCAGGGAATTCAAGCCAAACCGTTGCAACTCTGCCATCCATCATTATGTTAAGCCCACCTAACGACTCTATACACGATTTCATTGGCCTGATTAAGTTTCGATTTCTGGAGCTCACAAGCCAACGGAGAGTTGCTAGACTAGCCCTGGCAGCAAATGTAATTCGCTGCCGCTAGGGGCGCGTCTAGATTTCTAGGCTATTATTACCCTGTAATATCACTCAAATGCGTGTGAGCATGCACTATGTGCACACACACACACGCGCACACGCACACACACACACCTACAAAATTCGGCTTGACAGTAATGTTAGTGGACTTATTTAAATAAAAGCAATATATTAATGTATGTGTAATTTCTCTGCCAAGTTATCAACCACAATCCTGTAGTGAATATGGAATGTTGTTAATTCCCCTCTTCTTCAAATCAAGACTATTTCACCTTTAGGCATCATTAAATGTTTAATAGGACTAGATCAGTAGTAAACAGCAGTGACAACATTATATGTAATCTCTATAGTCTCTCCATCAGAAACTCACCGTGCCTTTCTGCAGCACCTCACAGCTGGGATCAGTCTCCTGCGTCCCTCATCTGATGTGTTGTATTTCTTCAGGTCAAACTCTTCCAGCACATCCTCAGACATCAGAAGCATGTGGGCCAGTGCTGAACAGTGGGCAGGAGACAACTTCTGTTTGATGTTCTTTGGTGATGACAGGAATTTCTGAATTTCTTTGTGCATAGAATGATCATTCATTTCAAATAAGCAGTGGAAAAGATTGATGCATCGTTCAGGAGAGAGATCTTTTCTGTTCAGCTCCTTCATATATTGACATGTTTCTTTAATACTCTTTGAGGTGCTGTATGTTTGGTTCAGTAGACCTTTTAAAAGTCTCTGATTGCTCTCCAGAGAGATGCCCATAAGGAAGCGAAGGAAGAGATCCAAGTGTCCATTGCTGCTCTTCAAAGCCTCATCCACTGCACTCTTGAGCAGCACATGTAGATGATCCTGTGATTGTAAGCCCAGCACTGCTTGAAGAGATGATAAAATCGAGGGGTTGGGATCATCTCTCTGTCTGTGTTCGTCACTGATAAGGGATGTCAGTGCCGCAAGGTTCTCAGTCACATAAGAGTGAAACACATACAAAGCTGCCAGAAACTCCTGGACACTGAGATGCACAAAGCAGTAGACCTTCTTCTGGTGAAACACAGATTCTGTCTTGAAGATCTCAGTACACATGCCAGAGTACACTGAGGCTTCGCTGACATCAATGCCACACTCTTGCAGGTCTTCTTCATAGAACATCAGATTTCCATTGTCCAAACTCCTGAAAGCCAGTTCTGCCAGCTTCAGTAAAATCTCTCTCTGAGATTCCAGAACTTTCGCTTGATTTGCTTTAGTTTCACTCTGATATTTCTGATCCTTCCTGGTGGTCTGGATAAGCAAGAATTGTATGAACATCTCTGTCAGCGTTTTGGGAATGTCTTTAATGTTTTTCTTTTTCATAATCTGCTCAAGTACAGTGGCTGCAATCCAACAGAAGACTGGAATGTGGCACATGATGTGGAGACTCCTGGATGCCTTAATGTGGGAGATGATTCTGTTGGCCTGACTATCATCACCGATTCTCTTCCTGAAGTATTCTTCCTTCTGTGGGTCATTGAATCCTCGTACTTCTGTTACCTGGTTGATGTACTGAGCTGGAATCTGACTGGCTGCTGCTGGTCGTGAGGTTATCCAGATGAGTGCAGAGGGAAGCAGAGTTCCCTGAATGAGGCTCGTCATCAGAACATCCACTGATGATGTTTGTTTCACATCAGACAACTTACTGTTTTGTTCCAGATTCAGAGTCAACCGACTCTCATCCAAACCATCAAAGATGAACACAACCTGACAGTCTTTGTATCCCTCACCATCATTCAGCTCCTTCAGCTCAGGGTAGAAGTCCAGCAGGAGCCTGTGAAGACTGTACTGATCACCCCTAACTAAATTAAGCTCACGGAAAGAAAGGGGGAACATAAAATCTATATCTTGATTGGCTACCCCATCTGTCCAATCAAGAATGAACTTTTGCACTGAGACTGTTTTTCCAATGCCAGCAACACCTTTGGTCATCACAGTTCTGATGTGCTTCTTCTGTCCAGGTAAGGGCTTGAAGATGTCATTGCAGTTGATTGGTGTGTCTTCTGTGGATTGAGATCTGGATGCTGACTCTACCTGCCAAACCTCATGCTCCTTATTCACCCCTTCACTCTCTCCCTCTGTGATGTAGAGCTCTGTGTAGATCTTATTGAGGAGAATCTCAGCTCCTGGTTTGATGATGCCTTCAGATATGTTCTCAAACCTCCTCTTCAGACTGACTTTGTGATTCTTTATAACTCTCCTCAGGTCCTCATCTGTTTACAAATGACAACATTTGAAAATTACAATTGTTCAGTTTGATAACATTACTTTACTTCTCAGAAAACTATTAAATCAATACAGTGTTTAAAATGCACTGTTCAATCCCTGCACTGTTTACTTTTGCACTACCACCATTGCACACACTCAACCATAGCCCCTTAACATGGTCAATACATTACATGGTCAGTCCATACCAGACCTTTGTAATCTCTTCAATCGCTCTTTAATTTTGACATTTCTGTGAGTGATTTGTATGTATGGATGTGTAAAATTTAACCCAGGGATGAATAAAGTATTAATCTCTCTAAAAAGCCAAAATGTCCAAAATGTATACTCACCTAGTTCCCTCTTTCTGCCTGGTGTATGTTCAGCGTGCAGGTGTGTTCTGCTGTTGATCAGGCCTGTGTGTTCACCCTGTGTGCTCATATCTGTGTGTTCATCTAGAGGAGGCTGTAGAGGAGGTTGGGTTCTGCATGTATTGCCACACTGGGGACAGACTTGGTCTCCTGGTAGTCCAGGCTGCTCCCAGTCGCTGCTGATGCACTGCCTGCAGAAACTGTGCCCACAGGTGGTGATGACTGGGTCCCTCAGTACCTGCTCACACACTCCACACCTGGACTGATTCTGGGTCAGATCAGCACTTAATCTGCAAAAACATCAGACAAACAATACTTGGACTAATTGCTCCTCAGACAATCTACTGATTAAAATGTGTAATATGCATTATTCTATTCTATTCTGAAAACAGATTCAAGTACAGATTCACAGATTTAAAGGATCCATTCCACAAAAGACAGACATACCAGACCTACTACTACTGCTAATATTGAATAATAAAGAAATTAGAACTGGAATTTGTTGAAATGTCATTATACTAATTTGTACACTTTACTAATTTGTACATCATTTACACAGAATCTAATAATTTGAATGCATTGCAAGACTCACTGTCCACTACAATCTATAATATACAGTATAATCACAACCGACCAACACTATGCCCATATTTTAAACCATTACAATTGTACTTCCACTAGGTGGTTTTTAGCCAATCGTTTGCATTTCTAAAGCAGGGGCGGAGTGGCAATCGGGACGGTCGGGAGTTTTCCTGGTCGGCCGGCCCATAGAGCTTTTAACGCAGCCGTGAGTCGTACATCAGAAATGCATATAGAATTTTCCGCAAAAATCTCCGAGACTTACACTTCAGAGTTCTAAGAAGTGCAACCAAAATGTAAACCACTCGCTCACTGTCTACATGTCATTCATGGTTACCCTGCACACTCATCGCTCCCATGCTGATTTTTGTGAAGGCTAGCCTTAATTTTTTATCTTAATTCATTTTTGTCTTATTCAGGCTTTACAGAACTTTCATGGTCACAAATAAAAAAAATGGCATGACCCTACAAGCAATCAAGTTCGAGGAAAACTCTTGGGAAAACTACAGGATTTTTGACAGTGGATGGATTTGCGTGGTTGCTTGCTGTTTTACACATGGATGGAAGGCAGAGAGAAAGGTTAGGAGCTAAAGCATTGACGTTATTGCTAGGCAGAAACTAGCACAAGCTAGTCTTATGTTTATATGTAGCCTATAGCCTAGCCTATGACTAATTAATGGGCCACTCAGGCTGATAAATGGTTTGTGGAACTCGTTGGAACTGTGTATATGTAAGCCTATAGGCCTACTTTAATCTACCTATTCAAAGTGCCTGTTTTTTAATTATTTAATTACCTGTGTTATTAGGTTGACATTGTCTGTAGGCTAGGCCTTTTTTAAATTTATACAGGCAACTATTGGAGTGCCATGATACCCAAATATGTCCTTGCATGATGCTTGAAATTTCCATCCACCCACAAAGCTGTTTTTATACTGCACTTAAATATCTAGTTCCTTCCACATTTATTGAAAGTGCCTGGTTTGTGGTTGATAGGCTTGTTGTATTGTATTAGCACTACAGTTCCTTTCTCCAAATGTAGCCTATACGTAGCCTATTAGTATTTTAAATTGGCATATATTTTGTTTGTGCTATTGATGTGTGTGCGTGTTAGGGGGGGGGGGGGGGGGGTCAGTGCAGTCAGAATTTTCCCGGTGGATTTTAGTGCCCCACTCCGCCCCTGTTCTAAAGAATGCCTTTCGCAGTCAATTTACATCTGTGTGTGGACTTGTTGCTCACTATTGTCTTGGCTGGCTATGGCCGTGAGTTCCCGGCCCCCTGCCAAGCAACTTCTGTGGTCTCATCTCGCTCCTCCATACAGTGGAAACTTGATGGTCATTTCTGAAAACCTCTGTAAATGTACGCTGTGAATGTAACATATCCGTGTTTGGTCTTAAATTTAATGTATCTGTGCATAGTTGTAGACTAAGAACTACACTATAGTCTCATCCCTATAGTCTATAGGGATGAGATTTACCTACTGTAGGCCACACCCACTGCTCTCAGATAACAGAGGCCCTGTGATTCGGGGGTGGCCTACAGGTGAATGATAAGAGGAGTTGCTTCTCTTTTTTGCTCTTCTCTGTTGCTACGGGGGGCAAGTGGACTCCTCTCTTCTCTCCTTGTGCTGACCCCCAGCGTCTCTCACACACACACACACACACACACACACACACACACACACACACACGTGTATTCCTACAAGCATATCCCATTGCTTTCCCTGTGAGTGAGTGAGAGAGAGAGAGTGTGTAAAATTTCATGTGACTGACATGTCAACAGACTGATGACTACTCACATTAGACCTGATGGAACTGGTTCACTGCTGAAGGTGGGCATATCCAACATGGACCGATCACTCTTCATGGACACACAGCTGGGCACTGGAGATGGAGGTCTGTGTCTCTGTGGGCTGGTTACATAAAGAGACACAAGAAACGGATTACAGTTATTTTCAATCGCTAACAAGCGCTTACCCATACTTCAGATACTTTTTCTAAACTCTTAACACAGACTCACACCTACAAAACACAATTGGCCAAATGTATAATTTTCTTCTCAAAAACACATTTTGTTAAATATATTACTAACACATATTTCTCTGCACACACTAACTTTACCAAAACACTGGAAATCTGACTCAAAATGAAATTATTCTGTCAAAGAATAACACTTATTTTCACTTCACAAGGTACATGCAGTCAATCAAAGTACACCAAGTTTCAAAATACTGGCTATTGTTGACATTACAAAAACGGCATAGACTTTTATGTTTCAGTTTTACAGGTATTTGCATGGAATAATTACACAAAATTTCTTGGTTGGGAACTGTATGTCCACATGTTATGTTCACATTCAAAAGCATTCCAGTAAAAAGCAAATCAGTTTATTTTTCCCTTTACTGTTAACTACAGGAGGTACAGTAGAAATACTGTTTACAGTATGATAGAACAGAAAACATTTTACAGTATTGCTTACAGTGAACAAAATATCCATGACACACACAGGAGCATTCTGAACAAAAAAACAACAGCAAAAAGCCCAGATAAAAAGGGGGGAGCTAAAAAAAAGCACAAAATTACTGTATCTAATCTCTGCGATCTTCAGGATCTTCAGGGTTAGGCCACATGTTTTCATCAACATCACACTGATTACATGGTCAATGATAGTGGCACGAATTTCATCACTGACAACAGTTCTTACAGCCTTTAGAACAGTGTTTTTCAACCACTGTGCCGGGGCATACTAGTGTGCCGTGAGAGATCATCAGGTGTGCCGCAGAAAATGACCCAAATGTCACTCACTGGTCCAGAAAAGCAACTGTTGCATCAAAGAATTTATAATACTCTCATTGATTGTATGATTGCACTATTTGTGGTATGCAGGCATTGTACAACGGGGGCCCCATATCCAGTATTCACAGAATCATCACATATCCAGTTCAAAAACAACAATTAAATTAGATATAGTCACCTACAAATGAAACAGAGGGCGCTTGTTTTATTGAGCAGGTCTTGCATAGAAGCCATAATAAGGCCATATCTGTGTATTATTTGAAGTTTTAGGCTATGGTATGTTTATTTTTTATTCACACAGGATTAGTGTGTTAGTGTGCCGTGGGACATTTTAAGTGTCAAAAGTGTGCCGTGGCACAAAAAAGGTCGAAAAACACTGATCTACCCTAG